>NW_009259329.1:1869645-1878681 GCF_000687185.1 Egretta garzetta
TGCAGCCGAGGCCTGCACGCACATCGCCTTGGCCGGGCCCTGAAGGAGAAGCTGCTGCTGGGATGCAGCGTGCGAGACCTCGTCCTCTGCCACTCGGCTCCCCGAGGACCCGCAGCAGAGCTGCCGGATCGGTCATGGTTCCTCGACTTTTAAAACGCCACATCCAAGCTGCAATTTAGTTGCCAGGAATTAATAGAGAGCATTAAGAGAAAGCATGTCATTTAACATCTGTTTCATCTTCGGGGACAATCCATTGCAGCAGCACTTAAGCTACATAGACCACTGGCATGGTTTAAAAAGGAACATGCATGTGTAGGATGCTCAGTACAGGGTGAACGGAAAATACGCTTGTGAAGGAAAGAAAGCAGAGATGCCCTGCAGGGACATTTTAAGTAATCCGCAAGCACTGTTGCTTTCCTTAAGTGACTTCATTTTGTTATGCAGTTAAAACTACAATGTTAAAATCATTTCTGGTTCTTACCTTGGTGTTTCTTTTGCACCTGATACTCTTTCAAGATGGGATTAAAAATTCACCATTTACATACCTGCTCGATCCAGGAAAGTGTTCCTTCAAAAGCAAGGCACTCATCCGATCGGCTTCATACCCTAGTCAAGAGGTACAAGGCACGGCAGAAACTGCTCAACTCCTTCTACTCACACAATTCAAAAAACCCCACAAAACCCCACCACACTTGAAGGCCATTTACATGAGAAATAGACATGGAAACTCAAAAGTGGGGCCCAAATAATTTTGGTGTCTTAAAATTTTAGGAAAACTGAATCTACAAGTGGAAGTGATTATATGGGAATTTTAAAAGGCCAAAAGCAAACCTGAGGACCCTAACACTCATCTGGAGCTGTAATCGCTGTCTTACATTTCAGGCATTAAATTACACTTCACACAGATAACACTCACAGACATCCTCACAAAAAGGCAGAACTTTTTATTCTTAACATACCATGAAGACCCCACTATATTATCTACAGAATATAAAACCTCAGAAAGATGGCTGATTCCACGTATCCACATAACAAATGAACACCAAGAAAAAAAATAATAAATACAGAGTCTGGTCATGATTCTACATCACTCTGCAGTCCTGGAAATTTAACACAGCTCCCAGCAGACCAGATTAAGTTCAAATCTTAGCTCATACTTAAAAATAAGAAACTTTTCAAGATTCTTGCTGCTGCCTTCCATCCCAACACAAACGTTACTGCTTTACATGTTGGAGCCCATGCAGTCACCATCCAGGCTGCCACGTTCCTCAGCACACCACAATGGTTTATCCACAAAATGCCCCAAAAGCTACAGTTACCTGACAGAGGTGTCCACCAAAATCCATCTGAAGACCTGATTTATTTGAGACAGGAAAGAGTCCCAGTACCTGGAAGTCACCAGTGTGGATTCTTCCCGTCATCCCGTAAGGGATCCCAGCTTCAGTAGCAGCATCGACAGGCTGGAGAGGTGCATCACAGGCAATCCCGGCTGAGCAACATCCAGAACTTCACAGAACGATAGAGATGAGGTAAGAACAGAAAAACAATACAAAAGCATTCATTTGCTTAAGTGCCAGATGTCATGCCGTAAGGAGCGTGAGGGTTTTTTTGTAAAATCACCCATATTCACATCCATTTGTAGAGTACCAACATAAAAAACAAACAAAAAAAAGGGTGGTGACTGCCACCTGCGTATTTGCACTTGCATATCTACATAACGTGATTGTATCATACACCTGGGATCTCAGGATTAACAAATTTGTTATACCAGCCTGTACCATCACCACAAAGATATCCCAGAATTATTTTTAACAGCTTACAACATAGTTCAGAAATGGAAGCCTTAGAAAAAACAAAACTTTCCCTTTATTTATATTGCACCTTTTTCACAAATAGCTACATGGCAGAAGTTTCTTCTGCTGCAAAATGCTACATCAGAAAAATGTGGGCTTAAACACACATGAGAAAGAAAAGGTCTTGAGCTTCAGGCATCATCATGAGTTGACCCCAAATTACCAACACTATTTTTACAAGTCACTGTACACCTACGAAGCCTAAGTATTGCCTCAATTTTATTTAGCATTCAGGTATTTAAAAAACACAAGCATTTTACCAGATGATAAAGATGCTCAAATCACTACTGGGTATGAAAATCAAAACTGCAAGGGAAATATTTTCAAGAGATCTTCAAAGAGCACCAAATACTCTACAGAGCTATCAACAGAAACCCCACAGGTAGTGGGGGGAGATTGGTTTCTTTCACACTGGTATTTCTAGAACTATCCAGGACTGTTTGGGGAAGAATTTCTCAATTTTGTGATGTATTTACATGTATATTAGAAATGCATGGTGGCAATCAAAACATTTCTAAGGATACCAGTCAGTAGTGTCCTAACACTAGTTATGGCATCCAAATCATCGCAGTTTCAGTCTACATAACCATACGGTAAGGTATCGCACCCATACAGCAAAACATTAACCCAATTTCTCACAAATGGCCATTACTACTAATGTGTGGCACTCCCGAAGCTTCCTGCAAGGAAAAAACCCAAACCAACCCCCTTCACTTTGATTTAATAACAGGGTCATTATACACGATTGTCTAGATATGCCCTTTTTATTCCAGTGTTTCCATACTTTCTACAGATCTATGTACATAGTTAAATACGTCATTAATTTACAAACCATGTTAAATCAAATGTTTCACCTTGCCAAACAAAATTTTGCCCAAGTTAAAATATATATTACAACAGTATCAGAAACTTCCTTTACCTGAAGGTGGGCAATATTGCTTAAGGACTCAGATTCAGGTACTCAGCAAAACCACCTCTTTGTAACCGATTCACTTAACTGTTTTAATTATATGTTCTACTATATAAAATTATGCCTGTGGACTGCAGACCTGAACTAGAAGAGCAGGAACACTGCCAGGCAGTCTCCAGGAAAGAGATTCACTCTCCAGGCCCTAAACGGATGATAGCCTCATTTTGGGTTGGTCCCTTTTTGCCCTGCAAGTACAGTACATTTGTTTCAGACACAGCGAGGCCACAAGCCTAGACCACAATTTAGGTGTTTTAAACCTCACCTGCTACCGTACTCTTGATGGAAAAAGCTGAGCTAAAGAGCTGCCACAGGAAGTGTGCAGTGCAAGCTTTCTCTGAAAACAGTTGCAAAAAAGATCTGGTTATGCTCTTTAAAAGGAAACCATCTAAATGTATTTAATAAAGCCTCTGATCTGTGAATAAAGTATGCGGAGCTTTATTCTGAGTAACAGTTCAGGTTGTATGAAGATGGCACAGCGGTGGCCATACCAGAAGATGTACAGATGAACTCCTAGTATGCCTGTACATCCCTTGGGGCCCCCACTGCTACTTTTTTTCTGGTATTGGCCTCCACTATGAAGTAGGGAAGAATCATTTCCATTTTCCAAATGGGAAACTGAGGTACAAAGAACACAATTAAGCGTTTGCAGGAGTCTAACAGTTTATAGCTAGCTCCCTTTGAAAGCAGTTAGAGAACTTCAGCCCCACTTAAAAATCTCAGCCTCAGTATCTCATCCTCAAATCAGTCTTTTGCAGAGCCAGAACCTAAACCAAATCCAGAGTCCACACAATCCCTTTTACATTTATGTAAAAGCACTTAAATATTGGAAAGCAAACCTTAGCTACACATTTTGCACTTTCCCACATTAAAAAGAAATCATTATTCATAAATTAATACTGGAACAGGCAAAAGAAATTTCATCTGAAAGAATGCTTTTCCTCATTACCTTGT
The DNA here is from genome assembly GCF_000687185.1 of Egretta garzetta. Lineage (NCBI taxonomy): Eukaryota > Metazoa > Chordata > Aves > Pelecaniformes > Ardeidae > Egretta > Egretta garzetta. Next base: position 1,873,420 of record NW_009259329.1, read on the forward strand.
TCTCATTAACCTGGGTTAGGGAATAATTTATTTAGATTTTCTAAACTAAAAGCCCAAATTCTAAGCTAGCATGAACAGATTCAACTCCAGTCAAGTCAAGGAAGTTCTGCTCATCAACATTAGCAGCATATTTAACACATCTCTGAAGTTTCAGAAGGACCATGTTCTCTTTTGGACTGTACGATGGAAGGCATTCTATGTAACTACCTCCACAGTCAGCCAAAAGAATAAGATCAGGTTGAGTTTGCACTTAAAGTCTTTATTATCCAGAAAGGAGCCAAATCGCCATCTCACATCACAGAAATGGTCATTTTTAAAGCAATAAATAAGTGGAGTGTTCTGTACCACACCCTAAATTTTGTCACTGGTATCTAATACCTCTCTAGTAAAAACATAATACTTATGCTATCAAAAATCTCACTGTACAACAGTTTTTCTGTTAAGGAAAGAAGGCCCCTAAAATTTTCTTCTGCTAAAGCAATAACAGTAACAATCTGATTCAGTGAAACCCAAGTTCCAACTGGCTTCGTTCCTTTCATGCACAAATGCAGTACCTGACGCACAAAAATCCACTTAAGTACGTTCATTTATACTAACTGAATCAGTTCTTCTTAACCATAAATTATCTATTTACTGCTGACTCAAACATTATTTTTTTTCTTAACAATTTACTATTCGAGCTAGGGGAGTTGCAGGAGCAGAGCAGGACACAAAATTTAACTTCTTTCAGCAGAAAGTGGAAGTCAGGCTAAATGTGCACAGCAACTCCAATAGCAGTAATTAAGAAACTTAAAAAAAACAATTAGGGGCTAAAAAGATAGACTTAAGAAACAATTAAGAATGATGATTATTCAAATCAATGCATTCATAATATATGAATCATATAAGAGAGCATAAATTTATGCATAAAACTGAGAAGAAAACACCTTAACCCTTTCAATTCTAAAGCAACAAAAGTTTTGTAAGAACATGTGTGAAACAAGTAAAAAAAAATAATTGTATTATTCCAAATACTTTATTTGTGAAGGTGTTTTCTGTATTGCCAAGGAAGAGCAATGTCTGAACTTACAGGACTATATTATTCAGAAAACAATTATGATCTTAAGCTCCGTTTGTTATCTAGAGCGACTGGGACAACAGTGATTTTAGAGAATTCTGTTTCTCTATGCCTGAAGTACGTTTCTCAGAGATCAATCTTTCTACTGTCTACTCTTTCAGAAACACTTCTGTTTTGTGATCAAAAACTGAAGGCATAGGCACAAAAGTAATTAATACCCACACGAAGTTTCGTAGTTGCTCAAGATGAATTCAGGTCTACCTATCTGCAACTGATATACGCAAGTCAATCCTCCTCAGGCAGACAAATCCGGATAACCAGTACGCCTTAGTTTCACTTCTTTCTGAAAGTTTCACCTAAGTATCATTACAACAGATCAGGGAACAAATTAAAGGTGACATTACCAGCGTGGAAGCAAAATACTGGCCAGAATTTAGCTGCCAAAAGAACAGTCAGTTGACAGACTCTGAAAAGGAGCAGTGACAGCAGGTATTTTACTCTGAAGTTTTGTACGTGCATTTCACCAGAATCTCTGTACAAAAGCTACACTGCGCATTCAGTTCCAGTGTCAGACCTAGCTGTTTCGGGTTTAAAGGTCTGCTTAGCAGAAGTTGAAGGTCTGTACTGCTTTCACTACACATGCATCTTCCCTTCTGCAAAACCTGTACAATAAAATGGCTTTACATTCATGGATGTACTAAAAGTTTCTGATAATGTTGGGGACACTTTGATATCACAGTCTATACCTGTTTGCCAGGATTCTATATATCAAAACGATTTAAGTTGTAGGTAGTTGGATAGTTTTGCCGATTATACTGGAAGTGGTCTGCCAAGATATTGGTTCGACCATACTGATAGTCTCCATGTTGTGCAAATGCCGCAAGTCCATTCTGAGACTTTTCAGGAGTGTTTCGATGCCGGTCCAAATTGACAAGGTCTCCAGTTGTAACTGGAAGTAGCTGCTTCTTTGCTTCTTGGTTTGCATCGTATTTTGTCTAGGAAAGAAAGAAAGTTTTTCTTAGATATGCCCTAACACTTGCATATGCCTAGAAAAAAGCATACAGTTTTACAATTACACTGCTATCTATGCCTGTTAAAGAGTCTTAAAATCTTAGTGACTCCCAGTAAAAACCTCATTCCTTGCATACGCCAAATCAGGAAGCTGCTCTTTTCCTCAAGAGATTCGAGCGAGTCACTTCCCAATCTTCAAGAAAATATTAAGATCAAAATTCAAGTTTGTTAGAGACCTAACAGCTGGCCTGGCCAACGCACCCAAGCACGCTGCTTAGGTGATACACGTACCTCCCCTGCAATGAAGTTGTATGCCACGCATTCTGCGTTTTTGTTCTGCTAGCTGTTAACATCTTGTGCAAAACAAAAAAAAAAAATATCATTCAAAGCTACTAGACTGTTTCAAGTGAGTTTCCTGAATAAACAAATGAAAAAGAAACCCCTTACCTTGTTATACAAGAAGACCCCTAAAATAGCTGTCATCATTCCAAGAACATTGGTGCTTGTAACCGGATTGCGAAGCATTATAAGGGACACAGTGATGACCATGATTCTTTTTGTAGCATTTGCGACAGAGTAACTTAGGGGGCTGATGAGGTTAAGAATACTGAAAGCAATCACATTCTGGGCAAAATTACAGAATCCACTGATTATAAGCAGCATCAGGGTCCAGGACCAATGAGACATTGTGCTCTGTTATAAAGACAAACATTACAAGAAAAAAAAAAATATCTCAGGTTTCAGATAAGAAACAAAGAAACACAAATACAACTCGAGTCACTTCTTACCTGCCTTTGATAGGAAGAACATCTGCAACTTAACTCTAAAGAGGCACCCGACTATGTTACATTACGCAACTACCAACTTGGAGAAAACATCTCTATATACTTGTAACACACGTCCTGGGTGCACTTGTTCCCCTCTCCAGCTACTGAATCCTGAGATTTACACGGTCACATAAGCTACCTCTCCTAACCCCGACATGAATAAACACTATGCTTTTTTTTTTTATACTGTTTTGTGAAACACTCTATAGGTATTTCACAACAGTTGCTTCCCTGATGATGAGGAACTACGCTGAAACACTTCAGTGCGCCTTTTTAATATGGGTGGTGGTGTGGGGGGTTTTGTTTTGTTTTTTTCTTTCACCCTTTTCTTTCTTAATAGCAAACAGTTTCCAAAAGACAGCGCTTACCAAGTCATTTTCTACTAAGAACGAAGAAAGATCTACCAAAACCCATGTTGGGATCATGAAGAACACAGCATGGCACCCAAGTATGTTCAGCAACCGAAGATGATGTATTCGGGAATCTCTTAACACCTGGCAAAAAACATCATTAAACAGCCTTTCTTCAGCTACTGCCCACGTTACCAGCAGAGATTCAGGAGCCCTGTATCAGTAACAACTTTAGATGACAGATAGATTATGAAAATAAGCAAATACTGTTACAGTATGGATTTCCTAGAAGGATGACCACAGAAAACCAGTTCTTAATTTGAAAAACAATGGTTTCTCACGTGGTGACTCTTAGTATTAAGAAGACAGCAATACATTTCAAAATGCTCCACAAACCAGAAATCATTCTGTAACTAAACAGATTCAAGACATACATTTTAACTTTGCTTCTGAAATGTCAAGGAGCGCATAGTGTTGACCCTGACTCATTCACTACAGAGAAAGGATTTGATACAGCAAGATGCATTAAAAGCTTTCAAATGAACCATCAAATTTAAGCACTATCGAAATGTCAATTAAAAGAACGATCCATGCTGAGGAGTAAAGAAAAGGCTCAGGATAAACTCTTGAGTTCTGCCCAGTTTTCAGTTTAACAACTCTGACAGGTAGGAAGAGCTGTAGGGAACAGGCGTACAAAATACCCGACCATTACTTTGGGCTCCTGTGACTATAAAGTCAACTTAAAAAAGTAAATTTATGTATGTACTGGAAAACACATACCGCCCTGCTAAAGGATGATTCTACTGAACAATGTTACAAACAGCAAAAGTAGTTACCTTCTTTGAGAAGATGTTCTGAAGTGAAAAACACAGAGTAGCAGCAAGTGCGCTGATGAGTCCCCACATGTCAAAGGAAAGTTCCGTGACGGTGGCCAACAGGACACCAGTTATTATGGGGATCAGAGACAAGTACACCTGAAAGAGGAAGCAAGAGAAGTAGCTTACATCTGCTAAGAATTTTCATTTCAACTGAGTTTATATATAGCGCTGACACGGGGAGGAAAGGAGAAGGAAGAATAAAGCAACAGAACCAGGGATCAGCTTTTATACTATTGTAGTTGAATAAATTCACTACAATACACACTATAACAACTCCAGTGCAACTCCAGAGAGCATCACCTTGCTCAATGTTTAGACGTGTTTTCTTTACATTTACAATAAAAGGAAAAGGGACTCGCAAAATCTGCATCATCTACTTTAAATCACCAAATTCACCCAGCGAAGCAAAGCCTGAGCTTTCCTGATCCCAGCCAGCAGAGCACACCACAAACACCACCAAGAGAAGAAACCTCAGCAAACCTGTCCGCACCTTCGTCGTCTGCTTTTCCTTCATTATGATCCGCGAAAGAAGGACCACCCATATTGGCATCGTCGCTTTTACTGAGAATGGAAAGAAAATGTCGGTGGGGATGCAAAGCTTGGGCCAACTCCGTTAACCACCATCAGCAGAGGGTGAGCACTGGGGGTGGAGGAGGGGCTTAGGTCCGGTCCCACCAAGGCCATAACCTCAGCCCATGCTGGGTTGTCCCCCCTTGTCACCGTGCTGGGCACTTGTACAAACACAAGTTCTTGGTGCTCTGAGATGCTGCGCCGGGCACCCAAGAGGGGCACAGGACACCGCGCCAGGCACAGGACACCGCGCCGGGCACCCAAGACGGGCACATGCTGGGCTTCAGGTCACTGCACCAGGCACGAGTATAAGTGTGTGCTGGGGACCAGGACACCGCACTGGGCACCCATACCAGCAGAAACCGGGACACTACACTGGGCAACCATACAAGCACATGCTCGGCTTCAGGTCACCCCACTGGGCACCACTGCAAGCAAACACCGGGTCCCAGGACATCACGCTGGGCTCCAGGTCACCGCAGCGGGCCGCCACACGAGCCCAGCCGGCGCTGGGACACCCCGCCGGGCACCCACATGAGCCCGTTGCCGGGCCTAAGGACGCCCCCCCC
>NW_009259329.1:1879226-1880382 GCF_000687185.1 Egretta garzetta
ACGCCCATGGGGGCTGCGCGCAGGCTACGGGAGCCCCTCAGCCCAGCGCCGCGCTCGGCTAAGGCGAGGAGCGCCGTCTCCCCTCAGTTCGGGCCCGTTACTCCGTCAGGCAGGACCCCCCCTTGGCCCTGAGGGAGCCCAGGGGGCCCCTGGGTTAAAAAATCACCCTGGTGCTCGCACGCCACAGGCACAAAAATCGCTTTTCTGAGCTGGTTTGGCAGCAGGAGCTGGAAGGCAGAGCCCTACCAGCGGCCTCGGGAAACCAAAAGGGCAGTCGGCGCCGTGACTGAGCAAAGGTCACGTACTCCAAGGCAGCGAGACAACTGTTCCTGACCTTTAAAACTAACTCAAGGGGTATGTAACGCTGGCTATATTAAAAGATGGGTGAGTACCTGTCGAGCAGGAGGGGGTTCTAGAGCCTGCTTCGTCCAACAGAGCCTGTCAGAAGGCATTTCTGCATTGTTAACGTACCTATAAAAACATGCACTAAATGGCGATTCCCAAAAGATTGGCAGATGAGCCATTTCATGTCATCCACCGACAAGAGATGGCAGTGTATTTAAGTTTTTAGGGTTAGAATAAATTTTGTAAGGCGGTGAGGAGAAACCAGTAGCAGAGAAACTGAGTTCATGCAAAAATGAGAGTACACAGCAGATACGCACATGGTAAACTTCATTTGAACTTGTTTACAAAATTGACAAAAAAAAAATAATCACCTTGTAAACTTATTCACATTTGTTGGAGCTCACAGAACTGGTTATACTCGCATGCTGAAATGAAGATTGTCAAGCCTCATCTCACCCTGGATGACATCCAAGTGAGTTGACCCTTACAGCAGAAACAAACTCGGTATGGAACAAGATTTAAAGCTTGCGGCGCGAGTGAATTCCTCCAGCGCTTTTGTACCACTAGGGAAAGGGATGGCTCTAATTCCTGATGCTCCCTCAAGCAAAGCGAGCATCAGCATGGGCAGTTTGCTACCGAGAGCTGGATGTAATTTGAAAGCAGTGACGAACTTTGGGCATCACCTCACCGAGCATGGTCCACAAGGGCCATCAATTGCATCAGAAATTTAAGCAGTGGAGAAAAAGATGGGGTTTATAAAGTGTAATGTAATACTTGGTAGTTTCCTGAAATTTGCCCTATATTCAAAGGC
>NW_009259329.1:1880418-1902926 GCF_000687185.1 Egretta garzetta
GAGGGAGAGAGGGCAGGGGGAGAGAAGATGCACAGTATTTTTTTACATAAACAACCTCCCAGTATTTTCCAGAATTACCAGCTTTTTAGCGCTCTACTATCAAATCTACCTTTCTGAACAGCAAGATGGTCGCTTTCCCCAACTCTAACATACGCTGCTTGACCTCATCAACTGCAGAAGGACAAAATGGAAGTAAACTGAAAATATACTTGGAAACATTTTTTTGGTAACCACTTATTCTGGTTTCACTCTCAGACCTCAGATTTCAGAAACGGAAGCAAACAGACATCAGTTGAGATTTCCGAGACACCCGGACATTTCAATACCAGATCACAAAAGCAGTAGGTTTGAACAAGAATGACTTAAAAATAAACCAAACCTCATCCGTTGTATTCCAGGGAATGAAGCAACTTAACATACACCTGGCGAGGAACACCCTTTTAAAATCATGTAAGAGCTCGGCTCTGCTCCCGCAGGCAGAACTCTTGCCAAGGCTCTTCTCTATAGAAGTGAGATCCAGCACAAACGGGTTAACAGAGTTAACATCACTAAACCTAGAAATATTTTTGGTATCGTGTCCCCTCCCCTCTTCCCCCCGGAGAGAAGCCCAGCACCGGGGACTGCAGAAAACAACCAGTCCCGAATGCTAAAGCAATTACAGTTAATAGAAATTCTTAGCTTCCTGTACGTAACCAGGCTGCTTTAGAAAGCATTTTAACAATTAGGAATAATATATTACAAAGTTACTGAGAAAAAAACCCCGATGAACTGTGACCTTTTTAGCCGTTGAGGTACATTAACAGCAATTGGGTTATCAGTCTCCAGACCCTGGATGCAACCAGAGTTAAAAAATAATCCAACCTGCGCGACCGAATACCACCAACGTGCTTGGAAGACATCTTGTATGTGCCTAACAGCCAGCTGCATTCGACAGCGTCGGACGGGATTCAGCTTCACCACACCGCTCCGACGGATTCTCAGTGTCGATGATCACTTAGCTGGTCTGAATTGAGCAAACTTTAAAAAAACATGAGTTAAGTATAAATAATTCACAAACTGTTTTGTGCAAATTTTTTTTATTTCCACATTTATATCACAATGTGTCCACTTAAAGGACCAAATAGCAAAGTTGCTCCCTTCTGCATCCCAAGAACACAGAAGTCTAGTTACTGTACATTCACTAAGGCTCTTTGTTTTTGCAAATTGCGTTTATGATGGATATCCATAAGGCAAACAATATCTAAAGGAATGGTAACAAGTATATTTCCAGCATACAAACAGGCTTCCTTTTTCCCCCTCACAGTACAGTTACAAACTTGTAGCACCCTCATTACATTTAGATTCTAGAAAAGGTGATTTTTCTTTTTTTTTTTTCTTGGTTTTTTTTTTTTTTTTCCTAGAAGTTTGCAGGAAGGGAAAAGGAGGAAAAATATTTGGCTGGTGGTGGTGGGATCAAAAATATCGTTAAACATCTAGTTTTTGCAGCATTTCTCAGAGACTGGATTTAAACTGAAACCAGACTAAAATATGTGGATGCCTATGGAATGTTGAGCTGAAGCTGGTCTCCCAGCCTGCAGTGCAACACCTGCCGTTTAAAACCCAATCTCCGTACCACATGACTTTAAAAAAAAAACAAAAACGCAATCATGTTCAGAGATGTGATACAAATAAAACTACAGTTTTTGCACATCGTCTCTCGAATCTCTCACTGCCAAATAAAAACCCAAATCAAGTCAAATAAATAGATGCATATTTTGTTAAGGTAACTTCCACAATTTTCTCTGTACCTGCCTGTAATAAGATTCCGGCATTCAGAAAGTGCTGGAAATCCTCTTCACTTCTTGGGGACTAACACTTTTTTATAGCTGGCTCGCTATAGAGTTTTGAACTCAATTTATCAACCTTCGTATGCCTTCCTTTGCAATTGTTAGTAAACTGGTAGCAGCATTTCACAAAAGGAGAATTTAAAGGACAGAGCTGGAAAGAACCGGCTCCCTCACACCCTCTGCTCGTTGGGCCTGTTTGTCCAGGACAGGAGGTTTTCTCCATCGTTAAGTGGCATAGTGTCTGCCGTTCTTGCTAACTGCAGATGTAAAAGCATTTTTAGCAAAACTGTACTCAGTCTAGGCAGACGTAAGGCAGGATGTTCAATCTACCATCATCCCCATGTGGATCTAAAGATATGCACTGTGTCCAATCATACCAGTTACCCTGTGTGTCATAACAACCGTTCACGCCTGGCCAGTTATGTTCACGTATTCTGTTAAGGTCATCACTTGTGACCTCTCTGGTGACCCCAGGCAAGTCTGTAGGTTTGCTGTTAGGAGCTAGAACATGAGTCTTTCTAGCCTCTTTTCTAGTGCTTTCCTCCTGCTTTAAATATTCAGACATGAAGTAGTGAGCTCCTGGAGTCTGTACTCCTGATGAAGACAGCAAGCTACTCTGTCTGTTTAAATATGACTGAATGATTTCATTTCTGGATAATTCTTCCCAGTTCGTTTGTTCAAAGGGGCTTTGCAGGTTGGGTTTTTGCTCCTGCTTTTCCGTTTCTGTCCTGTGCTGCTCAGTAAGTGCAGGGATTTCTACCTGCAAAGGATCTTTCTGTGTTAAAGGTTTTATCTGTCCTGTCATGGGATCAAAAGTGAGTTTTCTCTCTTTTAATCTCACAGGTTTCACACCCCCTTCTGTCACGTGCCCATCCAAGTTGACTGTATAGTCTCTGGGTCGGTACCTTTTCTTCTTTTTACTATCGGAACCTGAAGCAGCATCATCACTGTCCATTTTTGAAGTGTCCTGTGAAAAGCCCGTGTGTGACGTGAGAGATTCCCCGGGGTGGGAGCTGGTTTTGCAGCTGGGAGACGTGTGCTGTTGAAGTGTCCCTGCTGTATGCCTGTGCTGGCTTTCAGAAGGTACCTGCTGCTCCTGCCAGTGCTGAGATACCTCAGTTACTGATTGCTGAGGGAACTCCAGTCTTTTTGCTGGCATGGGAGGTGTCGATGGTTGCATCAAGGATGGTGGCGGTGATGGCACCTGTGCAGTATCTAAGAACTGAGACCTTTGAGATGGACTAGGCATTGAATCCTTTGGTGAGTACGTAGTATGCTGCCGAGCAAAAGTATCATGCCTAACGTTTCTGGGGCTAAACGAGGAACAGCGAGGACTCTTAGGTTGGTGCGGTCCTGTGGTTTCTTCCGACTTATCATGCTGCTGAAGCACTGCAGTCTTTAGTAACGAGGAAGTGCTTGAAGGTTTTACAAGTCCTGGAGAACTGGTGTGAGGTTTTACAGCATTTACTGGGATCTTACTGTGTTTATCATTTTCACTGAGTTCTGTCCTGCTGCTTTCAGGCCCTGCATGTAGATTTACGTCTACAGGACTGGGAAAATTTTCAGGACTACCTCCAATTCCATTTGTCGGAGGGGGTGAAGAGTTTTGTAATACTTCATGACTAGCTTTGGAGACTTTGGGGGGAGGAGGGCCCTGATGCCCATCCCTGTGTTCCCCTTTCCTTTTCCGGTTTCCCAATTTCTCTGTTTTTGGAGAATTTATTTTCTGTATATCATTCCTTCTTTTCAATTCGCTGATTGGCTTTGACCCAGCCACAGCAGGAAGTTGCGCTTCTGGTTTGCAGTTGTGAGCACCACCATTTGCTGACCCAGGTGGATTCGGCAACCCTCTTGGCACTGGTTCATTCGGGGTTACAGGTTCTATCAACTTTTGCCAATTCCGCAACAATTTCTTGGCACGTTTGGCAAGTTCCTCATTGGACGTCTTCTTCCTCACCTCATTGATAAGCCTCCCAAGTCTCGTTTCCTATAAAGAAAGAAAAGTGGGTTTACAAACAGGTATCATTCTAAACAAAATCCTTCAGGTACATTTCTGCCTTGTAATGCTTACCCTGAGAAATACCTTGCTAAAAACCACTATAGATTTAAGTGTTGAATTAATCTCTTTGGAAAGGATTAGTCCAGTTGGTCCAGCGCTCTGCCACGCAACACAAAACCTACTGCAGGTTTCAAGTCACCCTGTCTTTATTCCCCAGCTAAAGCAGCAGAGCCATTAGCTGTGAAAAACATCAGAAAGGAATTCTTTAATCGACAAGCATCTTTGAGAATAAAGGCACGAGCTCAGATTCGAGGGGAAATGCAGCACCCAAGGCAGAGCAGGTGTGTGTTTATCACAATGAAAGTGTGAGATCCGCAGAAAGAGGCAAGAGAAAAAAATTCCAGAGTCTTCGCCTGTTACAGTAATACGTCGACAATAAAAATCTCCATTTCACAAACCTGACTAGCCAGGGTGCGACTTATGTCCTACCTTCCTCTTCCATCTCTCCTCTCCCCTCACTCCCAGTATCTTGAAAGGCCAATTTAAACAAGCATTCCTAGGGTGTCCCAAAGTGGTTTCATAAGCGGAAGGAAGTGAAGTGTTTGATTGTTCCCAAAGCACATTTGAAAACAAAGAATTGTTCCACAAGTTAGCCTACTTAAGAAAAGCACTTCAAAGGAAAACATAGACCAGACTGTGAGAGAAATACGCAACACGCTGTGATACCTATGTTGAAATACAGCTGAAGTTATAGTTAAGCAATAGTTAAAAGCAAGTAATAGCAGTAATTTCAATAGAAAGATTGAAAAAAGCTTTTTATTTTAGCCATAAAAAACTTCACTGGGCTCTAAGAACAGCCAGCCAGTCCCACCTGATACTTCAGCTCAGCTTTTAGCACACCTCATCTCACCAACTAGATCAGGCACTGAAGCCTGCTTAACTGAATTTAAGATTAATTTTATAGACACAGAGTAGCTATATTCCTATTTCAGATTCTTCAGTGCTTGGTCACCAAACATCTAAAAAGGTGACCAGTACTTCAGCAAGGAGAGTGATGTTGCTGAATGCACCAGAATTAATCAGTAGCAAGTAATGATTAATTTAGTGCCCTACGCAAACAAGGAACCATGCTGCACAGAATACTGATCTGAACCCGGAAAGAGTCGCTGTGTGTGCATTCAGATGTCAGAAGCGGCATGAGAGGGACAAAATAATATCTGAATTGTGAATCCTTTGCAATCAACCTATTGTTTCAAGAAAAGCTCTTATGGAAATGAGACAGGCAGAGAAAGTCCTTTTATACACACACACAAAAATAATAATCAATGTTTAGAGGGTGACATACCTCAAGTGCCTCTTTGGTAATGGGGTATTTCTCCAGGCTGGAGATCACTTCCAGCACTGCCACCATGTTATGGATCTGCAACAAGAAGACAAAGTCACTTCATGTTTCGCGTACAGGTCTTAGATATCAAATGCAATTTAAGACCTCCCACTTTATAATTGCTGGAAGCGTTAATCACAAAATTACTATCACACCGTCTGGCTTTAGGGAGCAGATTGTTCAAAGAATAGGCCAAGGACACTTCGCTGACCTAGTTGGAAACTGCAGGAGCTGTAACAAAAACACTCTTATGTAAAACTAAGGGAAACATTAGCAATAAAACCAGCATGACTTCCTAGCCGAGTTCCGAGACCCCCAGCGAAGGGATCAGTTAACTGTCCTACAGCCTAACGGGAAACCTAAGTGCTAAGCGGACCAAGGAGAGCATCGAGTCGAATCAGGAATCTTGCATTTATTCCTTTGGCACTGCTGTAGCTTTACACAAGTCACCATTCTACAATTTCGTTTAAAATATTGAAGCTTCCCGTAGACCAAGAATCCAAAAACCCAGGTATAAACTCCTCCAAGTTTAAAAGCAGAGAGGAAGCAAAGCCTGTGCCCAGTAGGTGTCCTCAGACCATCACCCAGCACCAGACGGACCAGCGTGGGATACAGCCCCGGCTCCCAAACAGCCACCTAAAAGCTGCAATCATTCGAGAATTCTATTTCCTGATGTGCGAGACGGTGAGGAGTAACTGCAGAAATTCACGTTACATTAACAAAGCGCGTACCAGGTTTTCTGATGGGCTTCACTGCAACACTTCTGTACGCATGAGTTCGCTCCACACAAAAGCAGTTGCCGCAATCTGTAGCCGTTAAGCACAACTGTGATATAATAATCTCTATGAGAAACCCCAGACTACACAGAGATCCGTATTGCCACTGCCTGATGTTAAGAGCACCAAAACCTGGAATGTCTAATTCACCTTTGGAGACAGATTTAAAAGCTTAGCAAGGGAAAACTTGAATCACAGCCTCATTTATTGCTTAATTTCATTTGTGACTCAACTGGACGTGAACTGCATCTGAGAAAAATCTCGGAGCAGGAACCTCTGCAGGGATCCCACATGATCCTAAAGTCTTACCAGGAGCATAACCAGGTAGCCCCACCCTCCCAGCCACACACTCTGCTGCAAGATTCTTCATTTTAAAAAGGCTGCAAGGTTGTAAGAAGTAGCTTTTCCAAGTCAATTCTACCCTTCCACTGAGGTACAACAGGAGAATCAGAAGTCTCCTCCTTTCAGCAAACCTTGGGCTTAGACAGCGGGTTTTTTTTCCATCACGGCAGGATCGCTCAGTATTGGAGATATGTGGATAAAGCTGTCAGCAACTAAACACTTTGCCTGATTTTCAGATTTACTTTTAGCAAAGTTATTTTTAAAGTCTATATAGGTTTTCAATGATTACAACTCTTACAGGTTGTAAAACCAACTTCAGACCCAAGATGAATTAATTTGTCATGGTCTTTTCTTCACCGAACTACGATGCCTCTGCAGATATTTAAAGCCCTACCATCCGGTCAGGTCTGGTAAACTCCGCTGAAGCTCTGAAGCGGCAATAGCACGTATTTTGACATATTTTACTTCTTACCATTTCACTTCGGTGCACTGATTTTCTTCCATGTTTTGATCCTTGCACTGCCCCTCAGTGCCTCAGAAGGATGATTTAGCCCCACAGTTTAATACATAAGATCAGTTGGGGTTTGTTTTTTTTGGTTTCTAGAACCAGAGCACTAGAACAGCTAATGTTCAATTCAGGGAGTTTCCAGACAAACATTTTTAGACTTGCAAAACTTGATACTCTCCTTCCCAACACAATTTCGACTTTGAATTACCAGAGTGCAAAAAGGCTCTGTGTATTGAGCACACCAATAATTGGTACAATTATTTCTGCAGTTACTGGTAATCCCCAAATATTCATTAACCGAGGGCAAAAAAAAGGATCATTAGTCTATCAAAAGGTCAAGATGGGGAAAGCGATACGCTCGTGTACATACACACCTACAGAAAGATGAAATTGGTCAGGGAATTTCCAGTAACAGCTTTGCCTTTGTTTCAATACACCCAAATACGCCCGAATGCTAAATCACCTACCAGAGACCAGGTCTACACCAAGACTGAGCGGCTGTTACTTCATTCCCTCCTGTGAGGGACACATGGTGCCAATTAAGACAGGGAAAGCAGCCTTGCACCCCTGAGTCTGTGCTGATGCTCAGCTTCTGGTAAAACACAAACCACCCTTTTCAGATTCTTCACACATTTGTAACCAATTGAAAACACGCTGCCGCACTGAAGCAATCACTGCAAGGAGCACGAAGCCTCACGCTCGAGATCGGCCGCAAGCAGCTCTTTTTTTTTTTTTCCCCTTCTTTTTGACATGCAGGGAAGCATGGGGTTTTCTTAAAAAAATAATAAAAAATTCAGGCAGGTTCAACAACTTCTCCACCCTTCCCCCGTAGTTTTTCCACCCTTCCCCAGTAGTTTTTCCACCCTTCCCCAGCAGTTTTGTGCAGCTTACTTGGAATACTTCACTCAAACTGCGTAAAGAGAAGCTTATAATAAAAATCATATTCACCTATTTCAAAATAACAAAAGACTATGAAGTTTCTTGTGGTATAATTAAGTACTATGATGAAAATGAGATGACCTCCCCAAGATGCCTCAAATATCATCTATCCAACGTGACGACACCTATTTTGATAGCAGCAGCACATCAGTATTGCACATCAGTATCTTTACCTTAAACTATCTGCTACTGGCTTAATAAAATTAATATATTGTCATATATCCGACATGAGGCTGAACTTACAAAACCTACCAGGACATCATCCTACTTTGAGCAGCACCAGAAGTGACAATTTATTAATGCAAGCTGCTGTTACAAACACTTGTTGGCTACACGGCAGATAAGTAACAAAGCAGAGAGGGACAAGGGAGTTTGGCAACCTTGCTCTCTTCAGCCACGGGCTGAGCGTACACAGTTGCATAAGTCAGCGTCTCAGGAACTTGCACATCAGTTTAGTTTCTATTTGCCTTTGTCTACTGACACTGCAATCCATTACTACCACCCCAAAACAAGAACTTCCATGAAGCAACCCCAGGACCTCACATTTAGGAGCTTGTGGAAATCAGCTAAGAATAATTCATACAGCATTTCAAATTATCCCGTGCTATTCCCATGTTGTGAAGACTGACTGGCACACAGACTAATTCACTCAGAAGTTTACTGGAGAACATCTGCTTTGAGTCATCTGTGATAATCCTTTCCAGCCAACCCTAATGACAGTCACAGAAAACAAATCTTATTTATTCCATGCAAGTCTCCCTAAGTCATTCAGCCATACTCTGGAGCTCACTACTGGAACCACAGACCTTTTCCAAGTCAAGCACTAAATGTTTTTACTACAGCCTCAGACAAAAGCATGGGTTTCTCAGCTCTCTGCAGAAGATCAAGCAGCTTAATTTCCTTTTTTAAACTGCTATCTTAATCCTATTTTAGCTTTTATAAATCATGAACAATTCAGTAATTAAGTTCAGGGTAAGTGCTGCACAGCAGTTTAAAAGGATAAAATGTGCGTTGAATAAGCAATTTTGGGGGTTTTTTTAATGTTTCACAGGGATGCTTCTAAAGATCTTTGCATGCACGACTAGACCACGATAGATGACAAACCAGATCTGAGTTAGCAAAAATGATGTTGCTGAGACAGCTACACAGGCCTGGAGTAGGAGGAGTGGGTATTTCCTTGTAACATGAAAACCTGAGAGCCAGATGCTCAAATTGAAAAAAAAAAAAATGCAGTGAAATTGCTAATACAGATTCCCATCCTACTGGATTCTGGCTAGAAAAGCTCTTTTTAATCACTTGCGTGAAGTTCACGTATCAGCACTGAAAGGCATCTTTTGACACAGTATCATCATCATCCATATGGGTCACATCAGTACCTTTAGAAGTTTCTAAAGTGTATTTAAACTTGGCCTAGTACGTCTAGAGTCCCTAATCATGGAAACTTTTCTAAAAACCAAGTGTAACGCTATTATCCTCCTGAAATCACAGGTTATAATACTCCATAATCTGACTCCAGGGTGAGCGGTTTGAAACAGAGCATACAGATGTATCAGAAGACAGTGGCTTTGAGAGAATGTATCTGTCATCATACTTCCACTTAGTTCCTCAGAATAGGTTTTGCTAGTTTCAGAGAAAACACTTCTGTAACATTTCCCCACCTATAGTATCAAAGCAATTTTAGAAAAGCAAGCGGAGAAGGGGATGCACCATGGAAGACTAAAGAGATCTTTCCAACTTTCCTGTAGCATACAAATCCAGATCTCTACGGCCAGGTTGTATTAGTTGCCAACAGGAATCGCCAAGAGCTGCAGTGTGGTCTATACACCAGTTCACAGGAGGCTTTGTACCATTTTTTATTGTCTTCCCCCTGCCCCTAGGGACAGCAGAATTTTCTTGTTATATGAACTGTCACATATCCAGGGGCCGTGGGTATCCTTAGGTAGCGCAGGATAACGTTCAAGAAAATCCCAGGCTCAAGGTCAGCATGGCCAAAATTGCCAGAGCCGATTCAAAGGAGGTACAGCAACAGCACCACCAGCACCACCATCCGCTCAGCTTATTTTCTCCAGAGCAGCGGAGTGATTACCTGCATCTAAGCACCGATTCCTACCCCAGACCGGGGTCTCTCATCAGTATTGCATCTTGCCCCCAGCACTGCATTTGTATAAAAGCTACTTCATTGCACAGTAACCTGAGATATGGAATAAGTAGTAAGAAGAGAAAAGTTGCTATTCATGGCAGGCTTTATTTAACCGCAGCAATGGAAATACAGTATCGTAGTGTTTATCACTTGATAGAAGATGCACTGAATACCAGACGCTAATGATACAGATCATGAACAGTAAACTATCATGTCATTTTTCCAAAGACACAGACCAAACACACACAGTTAGAATTCAGGCTACAACCTGCTGGTATTTAGTTCAGTTCCCTTGCAACTGATCTATTAACAGCTCCCCCTACCCCCAACATGACATGATGTTGTCTGAAGATAGGGTACAGGAGATACTATTCACAGGAATGACAAACCAAAGAGATGACCATGCACTACTTTGTTCATACTTATTGAAAATGTTTGAAAGTCAGTTTGCTAAGGGGAGTTCAAATATTCCCCAGTACACAAAAGATATTTTCTTGAAGGCAGAGGAGAGTTTTCTAATAGTATTCAGTAAAGCAGATCTTTAAAGATGAAGGAATCAATGATTTGGGTTGAAAGTCATCCACCGAGAGTATCTTCTGTAACAGGGAAATTCATTTGGAGTCCGTGCTTTGAAAACTGATCAAAAACTCATGCTGCAAAACAACAGGAGAAGAAATGCTCCTTGACTACCAAGAACAGTCAAAGAAGTGGCTAAGCACAGCCAGCACTCAGCCTTCCCTCTGGATTTAAAATTTCCAGGTCTAATTTAAAGATTCAAAAGAACATGCATGTATTTTATTTATACTCAGGCTTTATTTAATGGTAAAGTAACATCATCCAGACACCTTCCCATATATACTTTACAAAGCTAGGATCATCAAACAAGAGTAAGGTCAGATTCCAACAAAATACCGCATTGCGAAGAAATCGGCAGACCTGAAATATTTCACTTGAGCAAGACAAGAGTTCAGCCCTCTGTTACCTTTTGGCAGTACGTACGCACGCACGCAAGCAAGGTGTAGAGAGACTCGAACAGCCAAGAGATGCAGAGGAGTTTGCCAGCAGAAAACACAGTTTGCCCCAGCAGTTACAGCCTCCAGACACGAACCCACAGCAGTTGGCAAGCACCATCAACGCTCTAGCTCTTCTCTACGTGGTCCACTCCAAAGGAAACTTCTAACCCTGGCAGAGGTCCTTGACCTAGCAAGAAAACACCCCACACTTTGGCAAAGGCAGGGGAAACCACCCAACAAGTGGAGTATCCATTGGAGGAGTCGTTTAGAAGGTAAGAGGTAGTAAAATACAGATTACGGAGAGGAGACGCACACGCAGAACATAACCAGTCCACAGAGCAGCAGTGGCACATGGAGGGAAGCCTTCCTGCTCCACAGGAAGAGGTCTTTGAGGCAGATAGAAAACAATCAACAGCGTAACACTTTTCTTCACTCATATTTATTAGCCAAAACTGGAAGACATTCTTGTGACTACAGAGAGGAATAATTGTCTGTCAGCTTCCCCATTCACTAAACATTTTGTATAACAGTGTAAGGACTGTACCTGTAGTGCCTACCCCTCAGCTGTACATGAAACACAGATGTGCTGCAACATGATCGCCCCCCCCCCCCCAAAAAAAAAAAAAAAAAAAAACCCAGAAGAAAAGCACCAGACCATGAAGCTGGGCAAAACCTTTTTGGGGAACAAATTTATTAGCCCGATTGAAAAAGCCCAGCAGTTGAAGCGAAGGTTAGTTACGTGAAATATTATTAAATTGGAAAGACGTGTGGCACAAATTCAAGGTAAGGGAACAGATAAGAGGAGCAGGTACTGCGGAGCACAAAGCCAGGCAGTCACTGTCACCGCAGGCCAGAACGGTCTCAGTGGTATCTGCCACAGCACACTGCAAGCAAGAGCATTTTAAGTCTTGTTTTTCACTCAACACCATACTGATAAGGAAAGGTATAGGAATCAAATTCATCTGGAATTCATGTTCATCTCAAGGCACCACAGTTCAAGAACATATACAAAGAGGAGTTCAGAGGAGAGCAGTGGTAAGAAGTTTTGAAAACATGGTTAATAAGAAGTTTAAGTACACAGTTCACACAGTATTTAAAAAAATAGGGAGGAGACACACAAAGCTTGAAATAAGCCTCCCTATGCGTTACTAGTCATAATAAAGAAAATGGTGATCAACTCTTTTCATGCTCACTGCCTTAATTTGCAACAAGACAAACACTGATTATGTATTAGGAATAACCAGAGAGCTACCAAGGCACTCCAATAAGCTCTCAAATAGTTTCCATAGCCACTGCAGAGGTTTAAGAGCAGATTAGACAAGCCTGGCAGGAGTGGTTTTATGTAGGTGATGCTACTTCAGCAAAGGTGAGGGACCACGCAGCTTCACGAAGCCCCTCCTGGCCATGCACCCCTGTGATTCACACCTGGGGAACAGATACTGAACAGCAAGGAGGAGAAACACATTGAAACACCCACCTTATCTCATCCAATCTAGACTCAAAACAGAAATTCCAAGTTCTGTCCTCTCAAAGGGATACATACAAGTAATTATACAAAGCCAATTATGTTAGAAAGGATTTACAAATCAACACTTCAAAATCTGCTGCCCCACCACATAGGGCAGGCTCGCTGTCCCAAGGGAGGGTGATCCCAGAGGAAACACCCAAGGCTGTCCCAGCCTTCGCCGGTGGCTCAGCACCGCTCAAGCTCTGCACCCCCTTCGTGTCACCATTTCAACCACCTCGTGCTTACCCCTCTACATCCCAACACCTGCACACACTTCTGAAAGAGCGTGGTCCCGCCAACACAACGCACAATAAAACAAGAATAGCCACGGGAACCGTTATGTTTGACCCAGCCCTACGCATCCATTGCCTTCCGGCACAAATACTACCGCTCACACGGCCAGCTACAAATGTGTTTTAACTTTTAGTGGAACAACGTAGCGTGTCGTACAGAACCAAAGAGCACCAAATATTGCAGCGTGTCCCCCTCCAGGTGCAGCAATGGCTACAGATTATTTCAGCACAATAAATAACACCCATAGCACTAACACACAAGCCCTGAAAACCTGCGCTGGTCCCCAGGACATCTAACTACGAATCAGTTCCGTTGTACAGATGATAACCATTTCTCTTCCTCTTCCACCTGCACAGAAACTTTAGCCAGATGAATCTTGGTAGCTACTATTTATTGTAAGCTTAAAATTATTGCTTAAAAATCTAAAGAGCCATAAAATGAGGCTGCTGTGCAATCAAAATCACAACTGCTCCTACTATCACAACAGAGCAACGCAGAGTTTGTTGATTATTCAGGCAGAGTAACATAGACTAGACAGAAAATTCAGCCTCAAAACGTGCCCCATTTGATTTATCATGATCTTGGTGCTTTCTACGGTAAGGAGAGATCCACTTATGCAGCCAGAAGTCTGTGTTTGATTGCAGGGATTCGGGGATGTGAAAATCCGACACGGAGAGTTAATGCACCACAGGCGGGGGCGGGCAGAGCCGGAGGCTCCCAGCACAGCAGCTCTCCGCTCCACCTGCACCCGCTGTACGCTCTTACCCTAACACGGGCAGAGGAAAGTCAGACACCAAACGAGATGAAGAGAATGACCCCTAAAGGCATCACCTGGACAGAATCATCCTGCAATCACCTCTTAATCTTAATGCACTCCGGAGAACTACTGGTGATCTAAAATTATTCGACATGCATTTAAGGACTTGATGAGAATGGCTTCAGCAGGTCAAGAGCTTTCTGAAATTCTTAAATATTATGTTACCCATCACACGGAAGATCTACCCAGAGCTGTTAACACCGAGCAGTTGATATCTGAATGTAACACTCTGTGTACTGATGTCACCACAATGTAGACATTTCACTCTTTTCTTGAAAAATAAAAACACCCATCGTTGTACTGGTGTACTTTTAAATGCAGCAGGCCAACTTTTTTCAAAATGCTAGAGAAGCATCTCAGCCGATCCCTTAAATGATAACGGAGAGTAAGGGAATGGCCTATCGAATACATTGCATGGTGGAAGTTATTAATTCTTCCCACTGAAATGCAACATGCTTGCATGACTGCTCACGAGAATTTAAGCACGGCATGCTTGTCCACAAAACCTGAGAAAAATAGTCTTACAAATTGGGCAAGTTTTAAATACCAAGTTTGGAGAGCAGTCACTGTGTCCTTCCAACAGCAGTCACCGATACCAAATTTCTGCCAGCACATACCACAGGGAAGTTTTATGGATATATATAAAAAAAAAAAAGCAATCTACCCATCTCCTAGGATTATTGCTCACCAAATTCTAGATAAAATGCTGCTGCCAGTCACCCATTTCCAAATACCTCCACTGTCTGAAGCCTGTGCAGGTCCTCAGGAGAATACACCCTGTTGGGGAAAGCAGTGACCCCCCCGACAATCAGTCGAGAATGCTCGGCCATTCCATGCAGCAGCACAATCATTAGCAGCTACTTAGAAACAAAATGAGTTTTCTACCTTTGGCTGGGGAAAAAAAAAAAATCTTCCCCCAGACTGCTGTAAGAAAACCACCTTTCATCTCCGAGCTCCCAAATTGGAGGGCTTCTTTAAGACCAGCTCCACTCCAGAGCCAGTCACCCAGCGTGATGGTGACAGGACAAAAGAACCCGGTACCCCATCAGCATTTTATTGATATTTAAACACAGCACACTCAGGAAGCTGCGACCTGACCTGACTCTAGTTATTTCTACCCTAGTAGCAAAAAAACTTCATGATTTCCACTTAAGACCCACTGAGGCTTAAGCCCCTTGGCAGCCGTCAAACAGTCCAGTGCAAAAAAAGACTACACAGAGTCAAAACCCAAAGCTCATACTTTGATCGACTGGAACTCTTCCAACACAACAACAGAGACCGTGTTTTCATGACGCAGTCAGATCCTCACCTAGTGCACTCACCCCAGAAGCACCCAAGCCGCGGGCACCCCACCTTTGCAAATACCTTTGAAACATCCCTTCTTGCATCTTCTTCTCTTCCATCTATGCTCAACGCTACTCAAGAATCAACTGTAGTTCCTCCAAGGATAAACTATAATATCGAGGTATACATTTTGCTAGAGCTTTCAGGCTGATAACATATACAAACATAAAAATCCCTTGTTCCTTCCCATGTAATTAATTTACACAGCTCCAGTGTTAGTTATGGACCATGCTACCCAGCTCAAAGAGCTCTGCTTAAGCGACAGCTCCAGTTACAGACGCTCAGAGCTGGCTGTAGATGCGCTGGAAGTTTGTTCGCTGAAGTTATGAATGTGCATCACCACCCTGGGAAAAACCCGTGCTCCTCTACCTTCCAAAGTTCTACACTCCTTAAAAGGAAAAAATCAATCCATTTAGACCCGCAGTATAATCACAATACTCTGCAAGCTCCGTGAAAACAGTATATGAGAAAGCAGCTCCACAAAAGTGCTGGCTGTCATTCTTCGACAAGACTTCCACCTCTGCACGATCATCTCTACAGCAGAAAGTTTCAAAATACACCCAGTTGAGTATGTTGCTGAATACTACAGACAGACTTGGACGTAGGATTCCTCTCCTCCCCAGCTGCTATGTTAGAAAACCACTTTGTTCAGTAAAACAGAACTAATTACGTTTTACTTCCAGGACTCCTCAATAGAAATGTCTACCACCGACTGTTGGGACATGCTGAAAATTGTATACTTTGATATTAACAATCACACTTAAGCATGCACCGCTGCCCCATGAAAGCCATGCCCCGGAAAACACTGACATGCTGTTAAGTTTAGCAGATTGCACCTCAAATTAAAGCAATTTACTAGCACTTAAATATTGTTCCAAACACCGAAAGCATGAATTACCAGCAGAAAGAATAATATAGCTGTTAGAATACCTAATAAACAAACCTACATTTACATTAAACTGAATGCGATGTACTTACCTTTACCTTAAATATTTCTTTAAAGACCAAGTGCGTAAGTGGGGCCACATCATTCCATCTCACACACACCGAAGGAAGTTTATTTGAAGTTATCACCAAGCACAAAATGGGTGAGACGAGATAGCAGTAAAGCGTTAATCAGCCAAAACAGGCATGTTTTTTTTTTTTTTAAATTTATAAAAACTATACTGACTTTAATTTTAACTCCAAATCTAATATATTGGAGTAACTAGGCCTTAAAAGAAGCGCTTCGTAATTAATATCAAATTTCCCCAGTAGGCAGAATCAATTCCTTCTTTAAGAAAACTTTGTGGGTTCCGAAAAAAAAAAAAAAAGACAACTCTGCTCATCAGCTGCAGCAGCTCCTTGAAGAGCCTGGAAAAGGCTCTCCCCTCACAGGATACCGGGAGAAAAAGCTTCAGCTGCTCTGAAACTACTTTGATCAGGAGCCAAAGTTGCCAGGATGGCAGCACTGTTGTGTCATATGGCCATACCAAAAACCCTCAAGAGATGCAACAACCCACAGCTTACACCCTCCCAAACTGGGCTCACCCTCAACTTACCGTACCAAACCCTAACAAATGACAAATTGGGAGTTTCTGTCCGAGGTGCAGACTTCTGAAACACGGGCTAAGCTGAAGGTCTTTGTATTTCCCAAGACACAGATTGGGTCTCTCTCCACCTGGGAGCTTTTGACAACAAATATTTTCCCTCCCACCCATGCCAGTGTCAGGCTGCAGAGCCTCAGCAGCAGGAGCTGATCCAGCTGCACCCCGTGCCCACCCCACCCCTCCCAGGGGCCCTGTGCTCAGCTGCCTCACCTCCCTGCTTTCTTGGGTCAACTGTGTGCCAGGGCACACCAAAATGGCTTCAGGCAGGGTCCTGGGTGCACCAGCGGCCGCAAGAGCACAGCTGCCCCAAGTCAGAGCAACTCGGGAAACTGCAGCCTCGGGTTCTTTGCTGTCTGGGAAGTTTGGTTTAGCAGCTCTCTCCTGGAAGGATGCGCATGTTGCACATCAGCTCTCTTTTCCAAACTGTGGTTCACGGTGACTGTCAGAGGTTATTCCTGACGTTTATTCTACCTACAAAAAGTTGGTTTTTCCATTCAGTAAACCGCTTCATGGTTACACCAAGAAAAATGTGTTAAATTCGTTATTGCCCTCCAGCCTCCCAGCAAGCAAAGTGTCCATTTCTCACCAGGGGTCCAGTGTGTGCAGACAGGTACTTGCTGCAAAGTTTTACCATTTGGATTTGAAAAGCCCGATCCCCTTCCGTGAAACACCCTGACAAACAGAAGGGCATCTGCTGGAGGGCGCTGCTCTGCACAGCTTGAGCCTGTACCGCTTGGGGCTGCCACTACTCCACCGTCACCTCTCCTGGCCACGCACGCTCCCCCAACTACTGCTTGTGCCAAAACTGCCACCTCCCTGAGCCCAGGATGAGCCAGGGCAAGGAACGAGGCCCCAGACGAGCCCCCTTTCAGGTAGGGTTTGGCCAGGTGAGCTCCTCAGCCGGCCCAGTGCAGGGTCAGCGCAAGGGAGGGAACAGGAATGTGCAGCTGGGGGCGGGGAAGCGGACGGGGGTCCCAGCAGCTCTCCCACCGGGTGCAGCTCCCTTGGCAGTTCCAGCTGTGTAAGCCTGCGAGTTTAAGCCAAGTTGATTTTTAATTATTTGGAGCCCTGGCCACACAGCCTTTAGTGTAAGGTGGCTTACTCTTGAGCTGCAGAGCTCCCTACTCAGGAGCATCCTCCTGGATACCCATGAAGAAGTTTCCCAGCATGTCTCCCAGGAACACCTTCCGAGCCTTTGCATCACTGCACTGCAACAAGCAGAGGGTCCAATTCCAGACATCTTTGAACCACACACAAGCAACAGTGACAATGAAACCTCTACAAGCGAAGCCTGATCATAAGGCATCCACTCTCATCTCAAAAAACACGGACAGGCGTGGGTAACTTTCACAGGTAACCCACAAATCTTTCCTACGGGGTCCCAAGCCAGCCTGCTGAAGCAGCGGGGAAGCACGGAGCACTCCATTTTTCAGCCTCCGTACTTATTTAAACACTTGAAGCATTTTTAAACACCCAATTCTGCTGCCACACCTGTGCCAGTACTGTTAGTGATGCCCCAGAAGTTTTATCAGGTAACTGAGCTGCACCAAAAACCACCTGGGGAAAAAAAAAAAAAAAAAAGATATCTTTTTTAAACCCTGATCAATTCCCCAATTCAGTTCACCACATGATCCTACAAATAGCTGCACCCGCACACATCAAATGGGTGTGCGGAGCAGGAATAAGAAGTGGGTGTTATTTAAATTGTCATTGCTGCTGTAGCAAACACTCAAATTACAGTTTAAGAGCAAACGACTACTGCCGTCACCACCTCGACTCGCGGAGCTTCAAGGAATCGACAACAGAAAGGCAATTTGGCATTCCCCTTGCTTTGACCCCTCAACCCAAACTCCCTGCTACTTCTGTTTGCTCAGATTTTGTCGTAGCAGCCTCCAACTTTATAAGGTTCTCACTACTGCAAGGGGTACCGTGCAAGGGGAAAGTTTTTAACACTAACCCCCCCCCCAAACCTCTCAAAAAGTAACAGTATTGCCCCCAATAACAAATTGACCAGGATTATCCAGGCAACTAACCAGGCAAATGCTAACCCGGATGAGTTAAACTCAGTACCTAGGTAAGCATCACTGTTGGAATATACTTCCACCAAGCAAACCAACCACAAAAAGCGGGTTTTTTTGGAAAGAGGTGGACAGGAAAGCTGCAAAGCAAGGCCAAGAAACTACCACTGCCCTCAAACAGGTGAATTCGAGTGTATCCAGCTGTTTACAATGCATCAAAAAAAGCAGTCACCCTCATTTAAGGTTATTTAGAATCATGGAGAAGCTGAATACAATGGGACTTATGGCAACAGGCCCAAATCTTTATCGGGAACCCAGGACTGACACGGTAACGGCACTTCAGACCCGACACGTTAGGAAATGCCGCAACCACCCGCGTGTTTCACCACGCACCTGAAACACAATTCCCTGCCTCGATGTACAAAATGCGAGAGTACCTGAAACCAGATGAGCTGCGACACGGAAATAAACCAAACCGGTGAGAGGTACAACAGGTCCCAGCCTCGTCGCACCCTGCAGCTTCCTCAGAACTGGTAAGCTTATTAAGGCTTCGCTAAGCAAAGGCTAAAGCTGAAGCAAAAGCCATGGAATGCTTCCCTGCATCCAGAGAAATCAGCAAGGCCCTGCCGAAGCGAGCCGCTGACTTCCTCCGCTCTCTGCGGTTACGTTATTACAGCAGTGCCCGGCACCTTCTCCCCCCCTTCTGAAACTCAGTTCTGGAAAGCGTATTTATCACTGGTGAGAGAGGCGCTCGTTTTTAGGACTTTGGTAAAGCAATCAATACCGAAAACAGCCATGGAGGCATCTTTAACTCTGCAACTCATGCGTCAACTGGAAGATCACCCCAGGCCAATGCACTAAACATATCACGACACACGGCCCAATTTATTAATAGTAAGTCGGATCACGGACCTCTCCTGAAGGTCTGAGCAGCCAGGGCCGATCGAGATGCTGCACGAACAGCAGCCTGATTTACAATCGGCTCCAACCACGCCGTGAGCTTATAATGGGTTGTTACTCAAACCAAAGCCGGGTTTGCATCACAGAGAGGTGTTAATAGCAAAGAATTAAATTATTGTCTAATATTTAAAATCGGGAAAAGATTGCTACATATTCAGGATGAGGAACCATTTAATTGCAAGCACAATTCTAACAGCCAGTTGGAAACGACAGGCTTTCCCGCAGAGCTAAAACTAAGAGATCTCATTATTCCTGCCATCAGGTAACAAATTCCCTGAAGAGCACAGAGCCCGATTTAACAAGGCAAAGGTGTTCTGCTTGGTGGAAGAGGTGGTTTCTCCGCACACCGAGCCCAAAGGGAAAAGCGTTGCTTCTACCAGAACCAAGGAACATCTCCCCTGTAAGGCCTCGTGCACCGGCTACAGCGAGGTCTCGGACACTCTCTCCGGTTACTGTTTCTACGCAGTTCTCCCAGGAAAAGGATTTTCCTGCAAGGAAGTCGATCGCCCACTGCTGTGGGTGACACCGCCGAACTCATGCTCTCCTCCAACACGAGTCTCGTTATGTTCTCGCTAACGCACCAGCCTTGGAAGGAAATCGATGTTGATACTTGGTGTTTAAGTCGTGCAGCAGAAGTAGTTTGCCCATATGTTTTTTTCAAGGGGAAAAGGCTGAATAAATGAAGACATAATACCAGGCATCCCGGGTGGCTTCCACGATGATGTCATTTTTTTTAAATAGCTTATTTCTTATAGGTCTCCTTTGAAATGGAGGTTACCCGTGTCAATTCTGAACTAAGCGTGTGAAACCAAGTTATAAATATGTTCTGCAGCAATTACTAGAAGAGGTCTCAAGCGCTACACGCATGTGTGCGATTAAAACATCGCTCCCGAGTCAGCATGGCTTCACGCAGCGGCTAAACCAGAGATGAACAATCGGCATGGAAGAAGATTTCTCCAAGCAAGTAGGTTCTGAAAGCTTGGGGAAAAGATTGTTTTGACCAGTTCAGCTGAACACAGGTAGGGGAACTTATCTCTCTTTTTCTGTTAAATTTAAGGCAGAGTCAACCAAGACCTGTATGTACTGCAAAGACCCTTACAGCGACACTGGAATGCACGTCCACCACGGAGAAACAGCTTCTGTTAGAGGACATATCAGTGAAGCTTAAATTTACAGTGCCCCACAGTAAAGTATTATAAAGAACCATATCCTCCTCCTCAACCTCACAGAACTGGACTGGTTTTTGCACCCCTGACAATATTAGTGCCACTTTCGCCCTCCCCCGAAACACGCACATACACACACGGACAATTATCTTGAAATGCCTGAATGAAATCCAGGCCTCAAAGCTTGACTTTCCTTGGTAAACAAGGAAGTCAATCACAAGGATGAACGCTGTGAGTTTGAGTGCAACCACTTCTTTTAGGAGAAGCCTCCAAGAGCCAGAGGAAAGTAGCCAGAGTTTTCTGTGAGCGCCCGCAAGCACGGCAGCTCGTAGCTGTGTTGACTTCTTCCTGCGGGAAAGCATCAGAACAGTTTCTTAAGACTTTTACGCTGGTGCCCAAGTGAGATTAAATTCTGAATCTGCCTTTAAGCATGTTCAAAATGTGAGTTTTAATTCCCTTCAGGAAAATGCCATGACAGGTAGTTCTACTGAGTGTTTACCATGCACGCTATGTGCTTTGGAGGAAAAAAAGTCTGAGATCTAAGCCACCCAGTGAATCTCAACCACACCACCTCTGCTCTCCTTCGAAGAAAAGGTTAAAATGGAAGACAGCCCCCTGCCTACAGGCACTTCTAAACAATGGGCTGATTTTTCCACCACCAATTATTGCCCTGGATAAGTATCAAGTATGTAGAACTATAATTTAACATACATTACTCCTCAGCTTATGGGGCTACTGACCTGCTGGAAGCTCAGCAGAGCTATCGGCTGATGCTCTAACTTCCCCTTGCAGACAGCTGCCTGGGTATTTCTGGTCCCCCTCATCACAACCAAACTGCAAGCGAGTTCGCAGCATAATGTAACGCTAATGCGTGGAGAACGAGGAAAATGTCCATCACAAAATGTATTTCCTGGCTGCTTAATTCCACACAGCCACAGTGTTTTATAAAGTAACACCAGAAGTAGGGTAGGTAACCAGTGCTGCCCACAGTTTGGAAGTGAAAAGAAACCATAGATCTGTTAAGAATTTTATTAAACCAGGTTGACACTCGGTCTAACATAAAGTGAAAAATTTGCAACGGCAAGAAGAGAACTCGGAGCAAATGAAATTCATGAAGTGTACTACCTGACATTTCAGCAAGACCCACCTGGAAGTACTGCAAACTCAAACAACTCTGACATTTAAAAAACCCACAATTATCATTATAATTCATTCCTGTTACTCGTACATGTAATATTGCAGCTCGTGACAGATGCCCATCACAGGGGATTACTAAAGGAACTACAAGGTCAGGGAGATTTCTCTTCAGTTTTCACGTCACACGCAGGCCACTCCAGAATGTTTCCAAACGCCAATAACTTTATTAGCTACTTTAAGACTTCAATACAGGTCTATTACAATAAATCACTTGTTCAGACAGAAGCAGGTATGACTTTAATAGGACGAAAATACCATTTCACATACCCAGCCTCCTGGAATAACGCACACACACGTTCAGCCTGACGCACCCGTAGCTGCCCCCACAAACTGCAGATGGCCAAGACAAACCCACCTTTGCGTCCTGCTGTGGTGGCTGTGTGATCTAAGATTCAAAAATCTGACAGATTGCAGGCTCTGCAGTCCTCTTTCGGTAATAAACACCTAAGCGGAGAACTGCTTTAACGTGCCAAAAAACCCTTAAAAGGAGTAAATGATACTTTGGGTAACCGCCACTGAAACGTTAAGGCCTCTTACAGGTAAAATATACGCTGGCTTCTGCGCTTGCACTACATCCCAGAAGGAGCAGATAAGCTCATTAGCGTGCTGCAGGAAAGGATAAAAGCGAAGAACGAGGCTGCTCGGTGCTGGAGCAGCTCCAGAGCCACCGGCGAAGTCCTCCCGGCGGC
>NW_009259329.1:1905101-1908682 GCF_000687185.1 Egretta garzetta
CGAGGGCCGCCTGACTGAATAGGGGGCATAAACCGCCGCTGCTGGGGCAGCAGAGCCCGCGCCGGCCTTAGCTGCGGCTCGCGGGAAGGTAGCACGGCCCTGGCGGTTGTGAAAAGCCCACCGTGTTCTGGAAAAAATGATTAGGCCTGCAAGTTTTTGCCAAACGCCAGAATTTCGTTATTTTCAGTGTAATGGGTGAGGCAGCGATTGCAAACTTCCAGCTGTTACCCTGGACAGAGCTACTCCTACAAAACTCAACAGGTAGTTCCTCCTAAAGACGTGTTTACCTTCTTGCTTCTCTTGTCTCCTTGACTCAGAAGAAACCACAATTAAAAAGCAAAGCCCGGTTTTCAGAAGCTTGTAATACAAAAATGGACTTGTTACAAGAGCAGCTGTACAACAAAAAACAGTGAAAGGCATCCTGCACCACACCGGGTAAGCGATCAGCCCAGCACTCAAACTTCCCAAAGCATTTAAGAGCAGCTCAAAACTTCCACCTAATGATTTTTAAAGCACCCGCTTAGGAGCTGAATGGCAATTTTTGAACAACTGAAATCTTGAGGTGACAGCATGCTATTAAGCCATGTAACCGACTGAGAGCAAATTGTCTGTATTCCTGTACCAGTAGAGCTTGATCATCTTCAATTTCTTGTATTCACCATATTCAAAGTGTTGCTCAGCAAGCAGAATGTCTGTTCTGTGGAGGATAGACCATTTTTCCAAGCAAGAATTAACCCTCCATGTCCAAAGCTGAGCCAGGGCTCTCTAGCAGGTTATGCACAGATGGTGACGGCCGCTTCCACCCCTCCCCTTTACATTTCAGGGGAAGACCTGGTTTAATTAGTATTAATGAGAAAATGAACTATATAAAGCACTGGATTTTGTTTGGATGCCATGACAAACCACACCTGAAGAACCCTTTTTCCATGTTCATGACAGCAGGGCAGTTGCCCTTAATCTCTCCACAAAAGCAAGCATAAAAACTTCAGGTAATGCAAAAATAGGGTGACTCGCGTGAATCGCTGCAAGTGCCCAACACTCGTGCCTGAGCACGTGACTGCATCTGGGTAAAATCCAAGGTATTCGCTAAAACCTGAGCCTCAGAATCGTTTCAATGAGGTCTCAACAGTCGGACAGCTAAAGTAATTGAAGCCAAGGAAGCTCTGCTAGTCGTTTACAGCTTGATTTGAAAGACACCCATCACTGCACGCTCTCTTAAATTATCTCAGGGATGATGCGGGAGAATAGTTGCTGGTCACAGGCTAACATAACATAAATAAAAATAATAAAGAAGCCAGACACAATTAAAAGGCTAGTTAAAATTTCTCAAAACACACCAATACTGAGATGATTTCTCCTGTAACAGAATGAACACAGCATCAGATACATAATTTACCCTTAAATAGAACAACTTTATTCAACCAAACCCAAGATTATTCCAAAACTATTCCTTAGGATTGGCTTCTATAATTATTTTTGCTATTTTTCCTCTCCAAAATCCCTTACATATTGCTTAGAAAAAAAGTCTTCTCTCTGAAATTTTAATTTAAAAAGCATTTTGTTGGAAAAACAGAAGGTAAGACTCCAATTCTTCTTAATCATCCTTTACTATTTCTCCAACAAAACTGGATGGAATAGTGAGAAGTGACACCAATACTTTGCTCAACTTTATAAAAATGAGAATCAAGAAGTGCAATTTCCAAGGAACCTAGACGACGGTGACATTAACGGACACATCAGGAGCTGGGCGTGACTAACAAGGCAGAGTTTTAAGACTGTGGTCTTCAGTCTTGCTGCAATTCTACCCTGCACTGCACCCTAAGCCTAGCAAAACAATTTAAAGTTCTCTCTATTTCAGTAAAGTTGAAATAATTTTAGTTTGAAGATTTTGGTTCAGGGGCCTACAGGCTCAATCCCCCTGACAGCAAGCGAACCAGCGTGAACCGCGTTATTACACAGCTGGCTGAAGAGGATGAGCGTGTCCTTGAGTGTGTAAGGAGCTTGTACTGAAGAACAGGCCACAATCCCAGGGCTGTATTTTGAAAGCATCATCATCTTTTACTTTATAGAAAAGTTAACGTTGCCAGCCAAAAGTCTCTTCCAAGTTAACAAGACACGTTTGTGGATGGCTTTCAAGATCCAAATAACCTAGTGGATGCAACAGGGGAAAAAAAAAAAAATAGTAGATGAGAACAGGGTACAACGGTTAACAGCCATGCCAACGGCATTCCAACCCGGAGCACTCGTGCACATCTGGAGATCAGTTTTGCTCCCCCCATACATCAGGCCATACAGCTACAGACATGAAAGGAAAGCAGCCTGTGCTCGCCTGTCTATCAGAACCAAGACCTGTTTCCAGAGACTATTCCCAAAGCTGATTCCATTCTATTACTTGGTGGGGTCCCCCTCAAATGAAAGACACCCCCCGAGTTGAACTGAAACGCTGACCCAAACGATGCTTTATGTCAGCAACCCCCAACAAGGAACACTCCGTCTACGGCTAATGATGCGCTGCTGGCAGAGAAGCTTTTCGTGCACTACAGGTGCCCACATGAGCAAAGAACTGTGAGGTCAACCACCATCTCTTTGGAGATTGATATAAACCAGTGAAAAGAAAAGGAATTATGGAATGATAGAGCGGGAAAGAAAGAGATCTGAAAATAAATACACATGCAAGAAAAACCCCAACACATACAGCTTCCTATAAGCGACAAGATGCTGCACAGGGTTACTTACACAATCATGCAGAACATCATGAAGACATTCCACAAGGCAATGAAGATTCGAAAATATCTGAGACTCAGCAAAAACTCTCTGATATTATCACCTAAAGATCAAAAGAAGAAACCTCTGACATAAAAAAATACCTTATACTCTGCCAAGTCACGTTTTCAATGCTGCCTGAAAAACTTAAGCAACTCGGACATGGAAAAAAAAAACCAACCCAAAAAAGGTCAGAGAACAAAAAGCTGAAAGTTGAAGTTTTAGGTAAATGATCCGTACTATGTTCAGCGCATCCCTACTAAGGGCATGGGGGGAAAATAAACAATAAATGATGAAAAAGGGGTCACACTATTAGGAAGGGAAGGACAGCCCTCGGCTGTAGTTTCCAGCCTTCCTGCCGCTTTTAACCGGCAAGCGGAGACAGAAAGGAGCAACACAGGTGCACAGACACTGGAACGGGAATGGGGCTGTAGGCAGAGCTTCACCTCGGTAGCGCAGGCACCTACGTTCAAAAAAGGGCAGAAAGAAACGTGTATTTTTGTATTTCCTCTCAAATCACCAATTCAGGATCGACAGTTAGGTTTGTCATGCCTGTACGTAAAGATAACGGAGCCAAATTTTAGGTTGCAATTTAGTAAAGCGGTTGTTCCAGCCACCGAGTTAATTCACATCCACATACAACGGGGTTCAGCTTGGACTTTGAGTGCCTTGACAACGCTTTAACCAAGAATTTCCCTCAGAAAACGCCCGTTCCTGGCTGTATCCAGGGAAGTCGGCGCAGAGGCCGCCCGGGGGTGGCGGTGCAGCCCCCGCTCCCGCGTTCCCGGGTCCCCTCCGTTACCGGTCGTGGGCTCCCT
>NW_009259329.1:1909796-1930716 GCF_000687185.1 Egretta garzetta
GGGCGCGCCGCCCCGCCGGTCCCGCGCTTCTCGGTGCCCGCGGGTGAGGCGGGTCAGGGCTCCGAGCCTTCCCCCGCCGCCTTTTTCAGCGGTTCTGCCACGTGGGTCTAAATACAAAGCAGAAAAATACCCCAAGAGCTAGCGAGTCTGATTTTGAAAAATAATCTTACATTTTATTGAAGATTGGATGCCAACCACATTGAAGTTCAGTCACCTCTTCGCTGCTATCCCGGGACACAAGTGTTACGTTTCTGTCCAGTTGCTTGGCTTTTCTATTTTTGTGGCGATGCTCTCCTATTTATATACAAAAAGGCTCTAAGTAAAACCTTGGGTTTTTCCCACCTTCCAGACCACGCCGTAATCTTCTCAGGCACCCTACGTGACCTCGCTTTGTTTGTTCTCCCAGGCTTATCTCGTACAGATCGATAGATCTGCATCTTAGCTTTCACTTTCTGTGCCTTGCAGTCGGACTGCACCTTGGTCTTTTCCGAATTCCGTCTCCTCTGTGTATTTTTGATAGAGCGTACGCTCTTCGTGCTCTGTTTTGAACAGTTTCAGTGCCTGATGAGTGAGGAGACAAAAAACCCAAACCAACGCACTCTGGTCTGATTTTTAAATCCTCCAGCTGTGGGGTCTCTGCGCTGGACAATGCACATCCCGTTCTATTTAAATTCCATGTAAACACAAGTGCTGGGTTTTGGAGGCCCGATCGCTTACAGCTGCCTTCCAGCATTCAGTCCTGAAGGGTGGAGTTAAGAGGCAACCCTTATGAAAACAGCTTTTAAAAATATGTAAGCCCAGTAATCCACTTGGACTGGATAAGGGACAAGACAAGGGGCAATGGCTTTAAACTAAACCAGGGTAGGTTTAGACTGGATCTAAGGAAGAAATTCTTTACACTGAGGGTGGTGAAACACTGGAACAGGTTGCCCAGAGAGGGGGTGGAGGCCCCATCCCTGGGAACATTCCAGGCCAGGTTGGACGGGGCTGTGAGCAACCTGATGTGGTTCAAGGTGTCCCTGCTCCTGCAGGGGGGTTGGGCTGGGTGACCCCTGGGGGTCCCTTCCCACCCAAAACATTCGATGATTCTATGATTCTATGATAAGGCTGGGGTGTACTTTTCACTAGATGCCTCCACTGCTTCATCCCACAGCCCCTCTGCTGAAGATCAGGGTCAGGACAGTCACGTCCTGTTTCCTCCTTGGAGACAGCATGGCTTCATGGAGCCAAAGAAAAACAAGCGTTACTAAATTTAAGCCTCAAGCTAAACTCCGGGTTCCTATAGAACCATCTTCATACCATGGCCGTTGCAGCTGTCTCCCTTCCACTGTGTTTTCAGCTGGTTCAAATGCCTTTCGGGATGGAGGAGCTCGGGCAGTCACAGTTTCAGCACATGCTGATTCACTGCTGTTTAAGGTAGGCCGCTGTTAGCAATGTTGACATAACATTTTAGCGTTCTCCCTTTTGACTGCCTGTTACTGGCTTACTGAACAGCGGTCGGTGTCTGAAACGCTGCACAAAGGACTCCGGAGCAGTTTAAGGCCATGGAACAATCTTAGAGAACTGATGCTCTTGAGAGGCTTCCTTGAAGAAGTCCAGCGGTGGATGAAAATGGCTAGAAGAGTACAAAAAAAGGCAAGAGAAGGTTGTGGGAGGAGACCATGCTGTATTTCCAAATAGTAACACTGTTTTAAGATCTAGTTGTATTTTCAGAGGGCATTGCCAAACTAGTACAGGAGCAGGGAAGAATCCTCAAATCCTCTTCTTTCAAATAGATATTAAGAATTACTGTTCTATTTTTACAGGTTATCTTATGAATGAAAGAGCTGAACAGATTGTTCATGAATTCTAGAGGGCACCTAGGTTGAAGCCATGGAGAGAATGGTACTAGTATGCACTTTATTTTTAGACTGTAAAAAGACATTGATTTCAAGGGAAAAAATTGTTCTTTCTGATTGCAGGAAGTAGCAGCAAATGCAGGAGATAAACTCTTAGGCAATTCATAAACTCCTAATGACTCGGTTCATTTCAAACCTTACAGGGGGCCGCAAGCTGTGATCACACACATCATTTCCTGACGATATCTGGTACATGGCCAGGCTTCACAGAATGCCCACTGTTGTAGCTTGTTTTACAAGCACTTTGCTGTGACTTATTTTGTTGGGAGACCATGCACCACAAGCCTCTTGCTTCGAGGGTCTTGAAGTTTCTGCTTATTTGCTGAATCCGGCTTCTCATGTGGAATTTGCTTCACAGGAGCTGTGGAGATGTCTCGTAAGAGCCCTTTTGCCTCCTGGCTTTGTGCGATGCTGCACTGCTTTGGAAGTTACATACTGGCTGATCTGTTACTTGGAGAATCACCTATTGATTACTTCAGTAATAACTCCAGTGTCATCCTGGCCACAGCAGTCTGGTGAGTCTTTTTGCGCGTCACCTAATTTAATTAAGCACGAGACGCCGCTGGCTGTGTACGAAACCCCCCCCAGTGTGAAGGGAGGTATTGCGATTGTGTGACATGCGTTATCTTGCTTGGATTAACTGGGGAAAGAAGAGGTGGGGTGAGGTAGTCTTTGAGTCTTTTGTATTCCTAGATCTAGTTTCCAGTTTTCTGACCAGTTGTCTAACGCTTTGGGTTGGGTCCAGGCCAATCGCCGGGTATTTCTATTCATAGCTGCCGCAGCTGAACCGTGGCCAAACAGCAAAAGCAGCGTGCGCTGCACTGTTACCACATATAGTAGAGGAGTGGCACACACTCAAGATTTGGGGGCATTTTATTCATCGTGTTAGTGAAATGTGCGCAAATTAACCAGTTACTCCAAGCTTAATTTCCTCGGTGCGTATGGGTTCTACGTGCTTTTGCATGACAGAACCAGCATTTCCTTTGCCCTGACGTAATTCAGGCTAACACCGTGGTACTCTTAATCCTCGATATATGTCCCAGATCAGGACAGACCAATGGGTCCTTAAACTCTTTGTGGTTTAATTCCAGGTATTTGATATTCTTCTGTCCCATGAACCTCTTCTACAAGTGCGTTAGCTTTCTGCCTGTGAAGCTCATCTTTGTGGCAATGAAGGAGGTGGTCAGAGTTCGCAAAATTGCAGCTGGGGTCCACCACGCTCATCACCGTTACCACCACGGGTGGTTCATTATGATGGCTATCGGATGGGTCAAAGGTGAAATGTCAGATTCTCTTCTGCAGCAGGGAGGCACCCAGCCCTGTGGGGAGGGACGGGAGAAGCTGTGAGTGAGGCTTAAGGTGACCCCACCACCGAGCGCTGACCGGCAGGGCTGGTTAGTGGATGTGGTCAGCTGGCTTCAATCCATCGAGTTCCCTAGAGCGCAGGGGTTTGTTCATACTTGCAGAAGGGCTGTCAGCTGAATCATCATCTAACTTCAATGGAGGCATGAGGAACAGGAGTCACTCTGAAATGTGGGTGTAGAATTCAGGAATTCTTTATTCTTTCTCCTGTGTTCTACTGTCTCTGGCCTCACCCGTATCTTTTCAGGGGGGGTTCTTCCTTTAGCTTTTCTTTGGAGCAAGCATTTGAGCATCAGTAAATGGAACAGAGGCAAATGCCCTTTCCTTGCATCAAGAATCGCTTCATAGAAAGTCTAGAAAGTGTTTGCCCTGCTCTGTTGTTTTAGGCTAACTTCCTTCACATTTGGGAAGCATGTCATGGACATTTTGTTCCCTTTAGGTTATCCTTATCCCTTGGGGGTCTAGAAGAGACAGCAGAGCTCTCTTCTGCTGTGGCACTTCTAAGCTGTTCATGTTTACTGCTTCACAGGTTCTGGTGTTGCCTTGATGTCTAACTTTGAGCAACTGCTGCGTGGGGTCTGGAAGCCAGAAACAAACGAGATTCTTCGTATGTCCTTGTAAGTAGGTAGCCTGTAAATTCTCTGTCAGACCAAAAATGGAATTTAAAGAACCATTCAGGACTGGATGCAAACGATGCAAGCCGCCTAGAAAACTTTTTCTTTCTCTTCTAGCCCTACAAAGGCTAGTCTGTATGGCACAGTCCTCTTCACTCTGCAACAAACTCACTGGCTCCCCGTCTCTGAAGCCAACCTCATCTTCTTTTTCACCATGTTCATGATAGTTTGCAAGGTAAGTTTACAGCAGGTTTGCTGCTATAACAAATGTACAGAACCAGAGAAAGGGTACAGAGTTATACTGAGGGTGCTCACCTTCCTAAGCCACTACTGAAGGCATTGGCTGTACGTACCAGGGAAGATCTGCTCAGGAAATTATAGGCTAAATTCTCTGTCATAGAGGCAATATGGTTCTTGTGATCCTTGTGACAGAGCCTTCAGTCCTGTAGCAATAGGGGCTTTTATCTGGGGTAAGTGGAACGCTCCTTGCTAGTTAGTATTTCATAGCTGGTGTACGTGATCTTTAACTTTAAGTATTCATTGTTGCATGGCAGGTTTTCATGACGGCAACTCACTCTCACGCCTCACCTTTTGCTCCGGTGGAAAGCTTCCTCTGCCCAGTTTTCTTTGGCTCTGTTTCCAGTGGACACAGTAGTCATCATCATCATCATCATCACCATGATCAGCATGGGGCCTCCCATGAGGCTTCCCATCCTCCGCCTCCTCCTGCAAAGTCAAAAGAGGAGCTAAATGAAGGCACAAGGAAACGGAAAGCAAAAAAAGCTGAATAAAAAAGTAGGCACGCAGTAAATAGGCCAAGAAAATTCTTCCAGAGCTGAGTCTCAAAGCCAGCTGTGACCTCCTTTATCCTCCAGTCCTTCTCTCTCAGACTCCAGAGAAGAGGTGGAAGCCAAGACACTGCCAGGCGGGTCCCTGCATTTCATTTGTGCTCTCTGTGCTGCTGCTTGCTTCTTGGTCTCTGTCTCTCTAGTCTGATCATATTTTCAGGGATTTGTAGATTTGTGCCAGGATGATAAGTGGGTGCCAGTTCCCAAGCTGTCAGCAATTATGATGCAGCATTTTCAATTGACAAAAAAATCTTTCACTGTGTTTGTTTATGAATGGAGGTAATGGTTTGTGCTTCTGCAACTCATAAGTTCCTTTGAGTTTTCATTGACCTTTTTGATGTCTACTAAAACAACAAACTGTTTAGACACAATCAATGTGGAAATTGGATTTCATACTCAAGGAAATTAAATGGTCTCATATGAGCCTGATCTGATTTTTCCTAGCTCCCACATCTGCCATATCTCCAACTAATGTGACATTTTATATGCAATAAGGACATCGACTCTGGTGTCCTGGCTGAACTCCGTTTCTCTCACCTCAGTTCCCTCCGATTCCTAATGGACAGAGCTAAGTCTGGGTTTGCAAGAGCTTTGAAGCTGTGAAATGCTCCGAGTACGATGTATTGGTACTGTTGTTATTCTAAACTGTTGTGTAGCGTTGCTGCACGTTGTTAATAACGGCGTGTCCCACCTCAAACCTGATCATATTGAACTAGGGAAGAAGCATGGTTCTGGTTTGTTTGTAATCCTGTGGGACACAAGAAGGGTGTGTGAGTGTAAATAAGTATTTATTACTATTTATTTATAATTGCCAGGGCACCGAATTCATGGACCTGAAACTGGCTTTTTAAAATGTTGCATCTTTATATAGACAATTGGATACTTTGAAGTTCGGTCCTAAGCCTGCAGCTACATGCTGGCCTGTGCTCGAAGCAGGGATTTTGGTGTGCTAAAGGACAGCCTGAATGCTCAACTGGATGCAGGAAGGAACATTTCCTATATTCTTAAGTTAAGATATAAAGGCTGAAGAAGCGGATTTCACACCAGCTGATTAAACCTACTTTAAAGGACTGATAAAAGTGCGCCAGCTGAAGATACTGATTGTAGGTTTGTAGGTTCTTTGTAGGTTCCTTACAGCCAAACCACCGGTCTGTGAAAGCAGCTTGTGCCCAATGAGTGAGGAAGAATATGAAATGCCTTGCATGGCTCAGGGAGGAGTCTGTCAGTCCGTTCATGTTCTGCTTAGTGAATACTGGCTTTTAGACTAGTTTTAAGCTGTTCTTATACCTGATTTTGTTCTTAAAAGTGTCATCTTAAGCATTGTACCCAAAAGGTCAGAACTTGTTCTGAGGTTTTTTTAATTGCCAAGGGCTGGGATCGCTGCGGTGAAAATGGTGTGCATGGGGATGTAGCCCTGGGCTCTCAGTTGAGCGGGATGTTGCCATCCCTAGCAATAACGTTTGCTGCTGTCATCTGGCAACTGGGAATATAAATAGGAGAATGTAAGAAAAGCTTTTGTGTGTGTGTGTGTGTCCCCATTCAAAATTGACGGTCAATTAAAAAAAAAAAATTTAAAAATTCCTTGTATACAACCAGATGAAAGCCAGTACAAAAGGTCAAATGATTTGTGGGCTTGGGTTTTGACAGTGCCTTAATTTTGTGAGTTTGCCTCCCCTTCAGTAGAAAACAGGAATTCTGACAACTCCACTGTCTGGTTTTGCAGATACTGGTCTACTGAAACCTGATGTATCACTAGCATGCACAAGACTATAAATGTTTCATGAGATGTCTGATTCAAGGGGAATTTTGTTTTATAAAAGCCGTCAACAAATAAAAATTGTGAAGTGACTCTGACTGTAACCACTGGCACTTGAGGCAACGTGCGTGTTTCTTTTACTCTAGCCAGACTCAGAAGCCACAGGCTCCTCGATCCACTTAAAGTCTCCTCGGCCTGATGACAAAGTGATTCTAACTGAAGATCAAACTTTGATATGTCCCACAGGTTTGCCTGAGCAGGAATAACATGGTACAAGGTCCATTGCTTTTGTTGTATTTGTAGTGTTGTCATCCAAGCAGACTTTGAGATTGCAGGGAGGGAAATAAGGAAACTTCCTTCGGCGTTTATACCAGCTGGCTGTCTTTCCTTTTGTCACTGTAACAGGAAGGAGGACATTCACCTAGGGCAGGTAAATATACACACACAATTCTAGCATATATATATGTATATGAAGTCTCAGTATTTCTACTTAAAACTAAAAAAAATCAAAATGCTTTGAATAAGTGTGAATATTTACTTAGCATGGTACTGTTAGCTGCTTTCTAAGTGCCAGAGTCCTTGCGCTTCAAAGTCTTTCAGATTAAGTCAAATCATAGCTGCTAACCAAGAACAGATAGGAGAAATATTCCGAGAGATGTTAAAATTAAAGCTCTGTACACCTTCCAAGTACCTTATCTGGAATGGGATTAGCGTTGAGAAGACAACTGCCATAAAGGAGAGTCAGAAGTTTCATTTAGTGAAGCCTTTCATAGTGAGAGATAAAGAACCGTCCTTGAATTTCCATGGCTCAGCACTGGTAGTCTTTGGTACAATTCCAGACAGGCATCCTTCATCCCAAGAAGCAAAGATGGATCTTTCAATAAGCAGCAAGTTTTAACCATTCTTGCAGGGACAGAGGGTTCCACAGGGCTGCTGCTACACTTCTGGGAAGCCCTAATTTACCTGTACGTATGCTTCTTCCTTAAGACTTTGCTCCAATCAGAATGAAAATGGTAGCTGGGCGTTTCCTAGAGGGATGGAGCAAGCTGCTTCCATGGCACAGAGATGGGAGTGATGGGGAAAACACGACGCAGCCCATCTACCTGGCTCACAGGACCTGCAAAGGGCTATTTATTTTCTGAAGGGTTTTGCTTGTCTCCCCCCAGATCTAACTCTTTTAAAATGTTTATTAATACTCCTTAATTTATCAGAGCAGTTGAGAATACAAGTTGCTTTGGAGTGTGGGATTTGAAGTCTCTGTATGACCCAACCAATGAAAAAAGGGATCAGTGCAAGCTTTGAAAAAAACCTCAAAAAAAGCGCACTAGAACGTTTGATGTGGTTTAACCACTCTCCTCTCCCGTGACATCCATTTCAGTGTTAGGAATAAATTTTGCTCAGGACCTGGATGGAACAAGAAACAAGAGCAGACTGATGAGAGGAGGTATTTTGTGTGCTTTGAAAAATCCTACGACGTCTCAAGAGTCCCATGCTGTGCTGGCTGTGCAGAATGTTCCCGGCTCCAAACTCTGCCGCAGCACAGGGCAGGAGAGAAGCTTAGACTTCCACGGGACAGACGTCATTCCCTCCAAAGATGTTCTGATCTGATAACTCCTGATACTCTAGTCAGATGCAGCTAAGTTTAGCAATAGGTTTAATCCTCAAAGAGGCCCTGGTTGCCTGATGGAAAAAGCAAAGTGTTTCAGTTGCTGCTGTCAGCATTTCCTGTTGATTGACAGGTTTCCCTTTTCTGTTACACAGAATGAGCCAAACCCAGTGTCCACAGCTTTTTCACAGTTGCAGATCAACTTCACAGATAGGGAAAGCTCTGCAGCCCTTACTGTGTTCATAGAAAAAAAAACCCCATAGGATAATTTTACAGAAAACATTAATAATTCTTCACAGTAAATGAACTGAAGTAAAAAACACAGGAGGCCAAAGGACGGAATTTCTATGCTGAAAAGCTTGTGTGAGAAAGGGCAAAGCCAATCCAACAGAGTGCCAAGCTAGAGCAACCGGTGTTCCTGTGTTCCCCTTTTCCTTTTATTATTAACGCCAGCATGTACATTCTTCCACATTTTGTCCAATGAGTAACCAAATTATATAATCCAGCTAAGCGGAAAGACCCAGAGGATAAGGATGGATGTTACCTTGGCCATCTCCTGAGCAGCAGAGAAGTTGGTCCTTTTAACGCTTGCCAGGTGATGAGCAGCCAAACGCCTGCTGCTTCTTCCTGCAGCCCGTTTCATGGCTGTACGGTGCTTTAAAGGTGCAAAGCACTAGATCAGTGCCGAGAGTGTCAGTCTAAATAGCACATGGAGCACATAGAAGCATTCAAAATTACAGCTTTATGCATTTCACAGTCGCGCATCTTTATTTGGGCCCCTAACTATAATTGTCTGCTTTACGGTTCTCGTGCTATTCTTTAAAGGACCTCGCTGGCTACCGTAAGACACGAGACTGATGATTATATGGAAGGTAAGGCTGGCACAGCATGGCATTTCCTACCACCTTAGATATCCAGCATTTTCCCGCAGCAAGGCTTTTTCTCTCAAGATATCTTAGTTCTTTACCAAACTAATGAGAAATCAGAAGATACATTTATGAAAGATTTTCTAGAAAGCTCACAAAGGTAGTTTGGATTTAATATGAGCTTCTTCCATCTCTACAAAGACAGGACACTGACAAGGCAAACTACTAGCAATGGAGAAAATACACTGTCGATACCAGAGATGAGGTATTTGCCTCTTTAGGATGCTCTTGCTATTGGCCCCAGGGAGACCTGGTTTGTCCCATGTGCCCATCCACAGTAAGGAA
Organism: Egretta garzetta; assembly: GCF_000687185.1. NCBI lineage: Eukaryota > Metazoa > Chordata > Aves > Pelecaniformes > Ardeidae > Egretta > Egretta garzetta. Next base: position 1,919,092 of record NW_009259329.1, read on the forward strand.
AGGCCAATTAAAGGGGTTTGCATTTCATCAGACACCAACAGTGTGGTTCTTGGTAAACACCCACAATATTACCTTCCAGCTAAGAATTTAATCCTGCTCTCATGTGGTCTGTAAGGCAGCGGTCTGTGAGCAAGCTGTTGGGGGATGATGGCTCACGGAACAGACAGACGGTGAGAACACAAGTTCCCTATCGTGTCAGAGCCCACGCTGCCATCGTGACTCACAGTTGCTACTCACTTCAGCTCTGTGATGACATTTCTGACAAAAAGGAGATGTCAATAGTGCTAAGATCAACATTCACAAATATCTTTCAGCCTGGTCTCTCTTTTACACTGGTGCATTTGCATCTTTCACACATTATCTCCAGAAAAAGTACCATTTATAATATTTCTATAATGACTCTTAGTGGTTTCCTTTATGTTCCAAAAGAGAATTTGGGGAGGAAATTTTTTAGAGAGCTTGCAGGTGTAACCTAGGAAGAATCAGTGTGAGACAGTTGATTTCACTGTAGCTTTAGGGCACAGGTAGGCTATAGATGTGGAATGCAGGAAAACAGGTCTGGTATGTTTTGAGGCTTGAACATTTTTATACCCTGAAGAAATCCACAATGTTCCTGGAAAAGATTTGATTGGTTGATTTTGTTTGGTTTTGATCTGCAAATTACAGAAAGCTCACCAGAAACCTGAACACACATAAATTATCCCAAGCCCCTGATGCTTCTCAAGCGAGCTGGCAGATCTTGACTTGCCAAAAAAAGATCTGCTAGCTGGGGACTTCTGGTCCCACTGCAACCAACTGCTTGAATCAGCGAGCGAGCTAATTTTCTTTCATTTGTTAGTGACAAGAATTGGTGCAACCAGCAATAATGACAGGTACACGCAGTGTGAGATGCATATAGTACGTCACAGATTGTGGCACCTTGAAGAACAGTCTAAAAATCCATGCCTTTAGAGTCCTAATGTTGGCTTAAATTAGATTTAGACTAATGTAGGCTAAACCCTAATGCAGGCTGTCCGTAATGTTTGTCTCTTAAGGTAAGACGATTCATCTCCCTGTCTCTTTGATTTATGATAGATGAGGATGTTGGTTAATCTCTTATTTGGCTAGATGACTGTGGAGATTATTTAAGTATTGTCTGCAAAAGGAAGCCATAAATACAGATTACTAATTTTTCTTTAATTATTCCTCCCTATGCCAGAGGGATACAGAGGGAGGACAGACGAGGATAGACACCAGCCTCTTAAATCTCATTTCATGAGAGAAACAGAAAAACCACAGCAGCTGGTCTAGCTGATACTGGTTTTCTCTGACATGCTCAGTTCAGTTTCCTGGAAAAGGCAAAAAGCAACAGAAATTGTAGATTATGGTCTCCCACAAGAAAATGTGGAAGCAGAAGGTGGTTCTGAGTGAGTGAATCTGCTTTGCTGGTACAGCACCATCTCTGTTTCCACAGGACACGGAGAAAGCAGCATTTCTTATGGGAAAAGTGATACTGAACAAATACAGAAACACCTATTGAAGCAAAAGGAAACGGCACGTGAAGTGCTGTGAATACTGGAAAACAGACCAGCATGGAAGGCAGACACTGAGAAGCATGCTCTGAACGTGAGGTGGAGACACCTATTCCAACAGGGCCTCTGCCGAGAGGGCTGCAGCAGTTACCTCCTCTCCCTGTGCATTCCAAGGGCATTTGGACAAAGATGTTATTTTTCCACTTGTTCTCTGTGGATAGCTTCCATTTCCTGCCTTTGAGCTTGTAAATTATTCAATTTTTCTTTCTACCTTTTCCCATGTGCTGTTTTTTTGGGGATGGTACCCCCGTCCAGACGTAGCCATAAAGTAGTAAATATTTCTTGTGCACAGTTTAAACGCCTTAGTAAATTCACCCTTGCACAGCTTGACAGAAGGCAAAGGGTGACAGGGCATAGGCATAGTCCCTGGGTATTAAGGAACCTACCTTAAATGGCTGAGTGCCTGAACCGTAAGTGATAGTAGTACAGGTAGGCTTACCCGATGCTAAAATACACAGATGAGTATTTCTAAAATAGTCAAGGGTAGCGAACAAAGGGACCTCAGGTGTACACACAGCACCTGCAGGGAGCACATTTAGTGTCTTCAAAAAAGATCCTGGGGATTCTGCCCAAGTGACAAACACCGGTTGCTATAGAGATATCTGTCCTCTTCAAATACAGACGGATCGCTCCAGGACGCGGTGAAGTTTCACTGCATCTCAGTGCAGACAGTCAATCATCTCCTACTGTCCCTGTCAAAGTAGCTGAAATTTTCCCAGGCTTTCCTTAAAAGAAGGAGCTTTCTGGAGAGCAGCACCACTGACGTGTTCAGTGCCGTTAGTCATCTCCTCTCTAACGAGCAGTCTCTGCTGGGGAGAACTCAGGGAATCCAGATACACGCCGGGATCTTCTCTGTGGGAAGATGGTTCCTCTTCCGTTCCAGCCCTCCAGCAACATTCATCAGCTCAGTTTTTTCAGGTAAATAAGCTGAAAAATCCAGGTCCTCTCTCTGCTAGAGTCTGCAAAGCGTTACGATGTGGTGAGACCACTGTGCTTGGCAGAGAAGCTGTAAGCTTGCAGCTTCATTTGAAAGTGAAGATGCCTATAATCTGCTGCCTTTTATATACAGCTTTATTCTGTCCCACCCAATTTGCACTTGGAACATGTCAGAGATGGCAGAATTCTGCATTAATTCAGGAACTAACGGCATTTGCAGTGAAGCCAAATTCAGCCTAGGCACTACTGTGCAACAGCAGCTCAGTGCAGCGCAATGCTGGTCTGCACACCACACAGCAAAGCATGCAGGCTTTCTCCAAACCCCGAGCAACACACATTTGATTCCCATCCACCACTGTAACAGCAAGAAATATTTGTGAAGAACTTCTCTTCTTGGACAATATCCAACTATTTCCCACTTCCTCTGCCTACTGGGACACAGTTGCCAGACTGAGCTCCTAAAGTAACTGGCAGTGGGTAGCAATGACTCAGATTTTCAGGAATTACAAAACTCCATTTCCCCTTCTTCTGAAAATCATTCACCCTGTCTCCATTTTTAAATAAGAAAACATAGGCTTAGATGGGCTCTCAATTGCACAAAAAGTGCCTTCCAAAGAAAGCAAACACTGCAGCATCCCCCCCAGTAGGAGATAACACGATGAATATGCTGTTTGGACAGTGAGGTGTTTCCAGCCTAAGCATTTACAGGTCAGAATTTACAGAAATGGTTACAGCTGCAGTTTCTGGAAGGAATGCATGAGAACTGCAGACAACCTGAAAGTAGCAGGCATATGAGGACACAGCTGGTGTTAAGATTTTATTTGCAACACCTGTCCAAGTTGTGGTAGACCTCCTGTATTTTCAGGAACGGTTTTGGGATGAAGGATGTGATTGGATTTTTAGAAAAAAAAAAAAGACAGGATTGTAAGTCAAACCCACTCTCTCACTGCAAAGTTTGGAATTCATGTGGGCTGGAGTGTAAAGCGATACAAGGATTTCCCGTAACTACTGCAACCTTCGTGAGAGCTAATGAATTATTCCAGGGATATTACGCTGAGAGTGCTTGCTCCCCGTTGGACAGTAGTGTAGACACGATAATTCCTAACCCAAGGGAGCCCTCTCCTCGTCTGACACTGGCACAGACTTCATTAGTGATCACTTTTCACTTACAACAGTCCCAAGGAAAGCTGCAGATACAGCCATTCCACGTCCTAATTTTAGCATTCTCTCTTGTACTACTTTATCGCATGATTATGTAGTGCCATGAATGTTTACATAATTTGGGGGAGAGAATATTCCAGTTCAGAAGAAATTACAATCTCACATGACAAAACATACGTAAGGAGAAAAACGTCCTTTATATTCCCCATGTCTTTCAATTTGGCAGGTGTGAAAAGTGCCCGTGAATGTAAGACCCGTGTATTAGGGAACAGCAGAGAGTGCGTGCGTGCAGGCACTGGGCATGAGCACTCATGCTTGTATTCAGGTGCTTACCTTTTCTCCTACTTGCTTTGTCTTAATTTATCTTAAATTTACCTAGTTTGTTGTTTGATTTAATTCAGTGAGTAAGTCACTTAAAAGGTGTCACAAAGATTTTTCTAGAAAGCGGTAATCTCTCTTGTAAAAAGCACAGCAGGGGAAGCAGCCATAAAAATTTCACAGACTTGACTCTGTATGAAAAGATTCCCTGTGGGTAGAATTGCCTTTTATTGTGCCTATTTATCACTGCTGAGATGGCCAACAGTGTGGCTGAGTGGTCCTAAAATAGGACGGAGGATTTGCCGCAGCAAGATGTAAGAAATATACTTTGCTGGATCAATGCTGCTCTGTTGTATTCTGTAACGATGTAATCCAAAATTTCCAGATCCAGAGTTTTCATATTAGCAAATAAAACCACAGTGGGACAAGCCAGTATAGAACCTTGAAAATGCACTCGCATTGGTAATGTAGTAACATGGGCACAAACCTGCAGAGATCTGGAAACCACGGTTTTACAAGACTTAACCACTATGTCATCTATATGAAAATCAACACCCATTAGATGATAGCAACACAAACTGCATTTTTGCTGTAAGGTCTAATGTGACACATAGACAAAGTAAAAACCCAGCTCCAAATTCCTAACTTCTGGTGTGCTGCACAAATCCTTCCATCCAGACATGGCTACAGAGAGACCCTCCTGGAGAAAGCATACCCAGAAGCAGGGCCTAGTGTTTGAGGTAAACCACTTCTCTCCTGCCTGTCCTGTCCAAAGGCCAACAAAACTGTGGGACACAGGAGAAAAAAACCCCAACAAAATGCTCATAGGTTTTCCATCTCTTTAGAAGCCTCCTAGGTGTCAAATACTGCCGTACCAATTTCCTAGAGCTTTTGGATTAAGTATATTTCTATGCTTGAGTTGTATGGATTCCAGTGAAGAGTTAGGTGGCGAAGCATCTTCAAGCACCTGGACATGAGGGTTTACATCATTCTTTTGTTTCTATATTCAATTGGAAGAAAAGTTCATGGCATGTATGAATTCCACTGGATATATGTCAGGGATAGTTGAACTATTTTCACAGAACTTCCAGCATAAAAGGGGCTACTGGAATGTTGGGGATCATTAGCTTCTATGACAGAAGATAGGCTTCAAATGCTGCAGCAAAAAACCTACAGTCTTAAGATTCCTTGTCCTGAAAAACTAAGTTGCTTACTTGGTCATCCATGCTCCAAATCCCTAAGTCTTCACAGGAGAAATCCCTCCTGAGAGATTTTGAACATCTCGGTGCCTCTTGTAGAGTTCCAGTAATTAAAGTTGCGTACCACTAGTGTTCAGACTGATTGAAAAATTAAACACGATAGAATGACTTAATTTTCCCATGTCACTGTTTTTATGATAGTATTGACTAGTTTAAGAATCTTAAAAACAATAGTTTTGTATGGGTAATTGACTTGAGACACACTGTAAAGGCCTGAGGAACAGCTGCTGTAAAGCCCCTTCTCCCCTGTAAAGTCCCTTCTCCTCAACCATGGGGCAGGCTGGGACTTTGCTTGGCTGCCCCCATCCAGCATGGAAGCCACAAGGGTGCCGTGGTCACCAGCAGGTTTTCTGAGCAGCCCTCCCTGGCAATCCTAGGCGCAAAGGCAAGCAGCCAGTCCATGTCCCAGCTGTCACTGCAGAAGCGGTACCTGAATGCCAGACCTTTTTTGCCTGTTGCAGGGACTCCTGGAGGACCACTGTGGGCACCAGACTGTGCCTCGGCTCATTGCAGGGAAGGAATTTGAGGCCCTAACTCTGCAGCTGTCAGGGGACTCTTGCCCAGCTCCTGACATAGTGGTACTGGCAGGATGAGAACGCGCTGCCCACCTGCTATGTGCTGCAGCCGGCTGACGGGGAGCCTGGCATCGCCTGGACAGACGCTTGGCCTCAGCGCTGCGCATGGCAGCCCAGAAGGCAGAGAGGTGCGGGCTGCTCGGCCCAGAGCAGAGGCACTGCTACCACAAATCAGGTGTGTTCCAGCAGGACTGCAATGTCCTTCTAACCAGAGCTGTCAGGGAGAACAGCTCTTTGTTTCAAGACAACACCAGGTTGTATACAACAGGAAAGATGCAGGGAAGGAAGAGACTTGCTAACTTACCTGCTGTATCCTGAGAGGGGAGGTTGGTGCTGACTGGTAAGCAGTAACACACCAAACGATAGAAATGTTTCCCCCAGTCTCCCTGACCACATCCAGGAGTATGCCTAGCTCAGAGGAGATGGGGAATGCTGACCTGCTTGCATCATGTGAAATACAGAAGGACCAAGGGGTGTCACATTCACATTGACGGATGGCTTTTCCTGTGTTCTGTGTCCTCAATACCCAGGAGAGCAACTCATACCTGTAAGCTCTGGAGCAGGGCTTTGTGTCTCCAGACTGGTGGACAGGGTCTGAAATCAGAAGACAATGGAAATAATAAATAATGTTATTCAGTGCTTTCAATGATGACAAAGAGATGTTTGGGGTTTGTTTTTTTTTAAACAGGTATCTCCAAGCAAGGAGATCTGAAGTGATTTTACTAACTTTGTCATGTAGTCTTCATATATGTAAAAGGCTACTGCAACAAGGAAGGAACGAAGTTATTACATCTGCAGAAAGGCAGCCTGCCTTAGATTGTAGCAAGAAAAATTGAGAGTCATGAAAAACATTTCCTACTAACAGGAAGACAATGAAAGTCCTGGAAGGGCTGTCTGGCATACCATGGGATAGCATCTAGCACTGAAGTGCTGAAAGCAAACAGACTAATCCACAAGCCGTGTCTCAACTCCACTCTTCTGGTTACTCCCAGGTAGCCCCTCAGCCACTGTGGTTCCCTGACACTGTTGCAAATCTGAGGAAGTTGAGCCATTTCATTTGCCTAATGCTGGAGGAATTGAGGAGGTAAACTGGGATGTGCTGGGTAAGGACTGGGCAAGAGGGGGTATACAGTGCTCTGCAGAGGCATGCTTCGTGCCTATAGCCACAAGAACGAACCACAACCTTTCTGCGCAGCATCAACAACCACTGTGAGAAGGAAGCTTGAAAAAGAGAAATAAGCTAACTTTTATGAACCGTTATCCTAGAATTATCACCACACTCCTTTAGTAGCTGAAAGAAATTATCTGGATCCTCCAAACACTGAGAAGAAAACATATTAAAAAACCTAACAAAGCTGAAAAATTATCTGGATCCTCCAAACACTGAGAAGAAAACATATTAAAAAACCTAACAAATTAAAAAAATATATATATTTGGAGTGTTTAAGAGGCTAAAGAAGGAACTGTGACAACAGGAGCCCTCCACTTCCTCAGCAGATGCATCCTAGTTCCACTGCAGGTGGCTGTTAATCCTTCTGTCTGCTCCTTCCCCCCAAAACCATTTTTTTATCTCAGTCTTTTCAGAATAACTGCATTCTCAGGGCTGCTGTTCTCTGCTCTAATAGTATTTCTTTCTGCAGGGAATATGAACTGGATCAGCTGTAAAATAACTGCCTCTGGAGCAGAGTGTTGTTGATGATTTGCCATGTGAACTGACTGCATCAGCTCTCCAGACCTACGCCTTACGCGGGGACACTTTCTCTGTTTGAAGCCTGCAGTCAGTAATACACACAGCCCTGAAGGTAACAGCTATGTCAGAGTGACAGAGCGTGACGCAGATGTTTACCAGAGGAAAGAACTGGAATTTTTCTTTCCAAGTAAAAATACTTTTCTGAGGAATTACAGCCAGTGACAAAATTCTCTGTTCTGGGATCCATCAGAAGACTCATAAATGCCTCATTCTGGTAGGGCCTCTGCATGGGAACCTGAGGGTTTTTCTTTGTCGACAGACATTTTGTCTGTTTGATTAGAGCAGTTCACCACAACCAAAGCGTCCGCTGCCCCACATCTAGTAGCAGCACCTCTTAATCACCTGGGCTCCCTAGTTAGCTTTAACGCTTGCAAGAAGAGAGGGCACAAGTGCTGCTCCTCTGTCTTCTCTTCAGAACACCCACTCACTCCTCAGGGGAAAAGTCCTCCCACACCATTACATTTGCCCATGTTTTACGCTGTAGCCTTCCTTATGTTATTCAAGTGCCTGGCCAGATAAGGCCAGCTCAGTTCGTTACATACTGTACGTCACATAAAATACAACTACAGCAGCTCCCACAGGCCCACCACAGTCATGTTCTAAAACGTGGTTTTGTCTCTGCCCTCTTAGGAGCGTAACATACACAGAAGTGTTGGCCAGGCTCCTTTTTTTTGTCCCTTCTTACCCAGAGGTAATTGGGAAGCCGTGCCAGCAGTGGCCAAGCTGGTGCAGTGCCTGTACGCTATCCTGTTCTCATTCCACTGGGTGGATTTCTCCAGCCACCTGGAGGGCCCCTACGCACAACGCTCACCGGATTCCTCAAAGGTAGGATTAGTCCTGGAGAGAGATACAGCCCAAGAATAAATCTAATCATCCATCTGTTATGAATGAGATCCAAGAAACATAATAAATAAATAGAGCAAGAAGGAGAGAGAACATCTATTTCTGTAGAAACACATTTTTTTCCTGTGAGCTTACACAAAGGCAGGAAAAAGGTCCATTTGCCTTTGTGCTCAGTCATGCACCAGTCCCATTCGCAATGGCTTCAACAAATGAGGATAAAGTGGGTCATTTTGTTGTCAGGACAACAAAAGCACACACTGACCTAGATATGTCAGAGGGAACCTAATCTTGCTCTTGGCACAGACTACGGGGTTCAGACAGTACAGGGGGGTTCCAGCTGGGGAAACACAGCATGTGAACAATCTCAGAATGTCTCCTGTCTGTCTGTGGTACCAAGAACAGCCTTTCCTCAGTGGCTCATGGCAGGTGTCACACCACTGGCACTTAGTTCTGATTACTGGCTGCTGGTGGCAGGTTCCCAGGATGGCTCAATGCTTGTCTGGAATATGGACGGTTTTGAGATGCTGCGCGCCCTTCCTGGGCACCCCAGTAAGCCTTCTCCACTTCTTATGGCTGGAAAGCTTTTTTTCGTGTCTGAAAAGAGCTCTGACAGCTTGGAGATCCTTGAGCTGTACACACAGAGACACCTCCCAGCTGCCAACATTCTCCCAATTGCCAAAAGCACTGCGAATCCCTTGTTTTGTGAATCCCTTATTTTATAGCTGAGGTGAGGTGTGCTAAAGTGTTTGGAAAAGGAACCTGTGCTGTTTCAGCTGCCATGGATCACAGTCTGCATATCTGGAATTTGATTTCTGGCAGAGCAAGGTTTATTATCCAAGACACATGTATCAAAGAACAGCCCTCACATCACCTTCTTGTGGATGAGGGGCACATGATTGTGTATTCTTCCTCAGATACAAAGATATGGCCAGTCTTTAACTTAAAGAGTGCTGAAAGAACAAGATTTTCAGAAGTTACAGCCACAATCACAAAGGTTGTAGACAGAGAAGCTACCTCAGGTCTCGCCATCTGTGAGCAGGAGCCAGATGGAATACACAACATCTGGAGCACCATCTCTCGCCAAAGAAAGAGGTAAACAGCCAGCACAGTCCAAAATGCGCAGAATCTAATTAGGCATCTTTCAGAGCAAAGGAAGCAAGTGGGCTGAATAGCTCTAGGTGCTTCAAACATTTGTTTTAGAGCAAGAAGGCAATGTTTTGCTTTCTAGCATTAGGATGTCAACCTTTGACTTTACTTATGTTTCTGTACAAGTTAGTTAAGGTATATTGTTTGATCTCTTAAATAGGACTAAGGAAAAAGTAGCTCAGGCACTGATGACTTCTCCCCCTGCCCCAACTCTTCTCAGGTGTGGAATTTATCAGACCAGGGGTTGCTGACAGACATACCGGATGGCACAGGAGCACCAGTAACACTCTTAGCCCTGTGTGACTGAAACAGTCTCGTTTTGGTCTCCCACAGCGCACTGTATCTAGGAGCGTGGAACCTCATTTACAGCCATCAGCCTTGGCACCTGTCCCAAATACAGGCTGCGTTGCACTGTCCCACGGGGGGAACTGTGTCTATTTTACCCAAACTGAAGACACACATGAAGTCGTCATCTGGAACACCACAGTAGGTGAACTGCATCTCAGAAACACTGCATTAAAGTAAGACGGCATACGGGGTAGGATAGAAACAAAACAACTCGCGGGGGCAGCAAAGGTAGGGTTAGCTTTCTGAGCATACGACAAGCATAGCCAGCTCCTTTCTGCTTTTTCTAAGCATGAGATTTAGGAAAATTTGTTTCAGGCTTGAACAGCTTTTTAATCTCCTCTCCAGAGTTTCTGTCTAGAATAGCTTATTATTATGACAAGGGAAAACTGGAAAATTAATAATATGCAAATTGTTTCACAAATAAAGCAGCCAGTCATGAGCCCCATCGGAGGGAAGACATTCAGGTGCGGTTGGAGTAAGAACGGTCTTGCCCATTTCCTTCTGTTCCACGCTGTGTGACACATTGGACACCTCTGCCCAAGTGAGATGCCTGGAAATAGCTGAGCAAAACCAGCTCCTTTTCACGGGGCTTGTATCTGGAACAGTCCTTGTCTTTCCACTGAACTCCAGGCAGGATGTAGCATGCATCCCACCTCCAGAGTCACAGAAACCAGCCAACAACATGGCAATCAACACGCAGGAAAAGCAGCTTGCCATAGCATATGGTAATTTAGTCCTCGTGCTGGATATTATCCCTGCAGATCCATGTCCAGTGATAGGCAGGCCCACCTACACCTTTAAAACTCAGATTCTTGTCTCTCTGATTTCCAGAGCTGCTGTCCTTGCAGATTAGAGAGTCCTCTGTGGCATGACTAGCGGGGACTTATTCATTTATGACTGCCCTCAGGCCCAAGTGTTTCCTTGGGAAGTTCACAGAAGCCAGATCTCCTGTTTGGAAAGCAGCCATGGAGAGCAGCGGGCACTCAGTGGATCTGAAGATTCCCTAAGGTGCCTCTGGGACTCGGAATTAAAAAAAGGAACACAAGATGTGCTATTGTAAGGTACTAGAGTGGTAAGACTGTCAATAGTTGATTACTGCCCTGAGCTGTCAGGGAAGATCCAAGTGGCAAGAGGAAACAGCCTCAAGTTGTGCCAGGGCAAGTTTAGGTTGGACATTAGGAAAAATTTCTTCACTGAAAGGGTTGTCAAGTACTGGAATGGGCTGCCCAGGGAAAAGCTTGAGTCCTCATCCCTGGAGGGATTTAAAAGATGGGTAGATGTGGTGCCTGGGGACATGGCTTAGAGGTGGACTTGGCAGTGTTAGGATAACAGTTGGACTCAAAGACCTTTAAGATCTTTTCCAACCTAAACAATTCTATGTTTCTATGACAGGATTCCCAGCTTTCAAAGAAAATCCCCAAACCCTGTATGTGGCTGTTCAGACTGACAGGCAGCAAGCTGTTCTCAGCATCTAGGTCTGATTTGAAAGCATCCTTACATCTAGATACACTATCAAGGTGTCAATGCCGTCTAAGTGAATGAGTGCCGTTAACACCACTCTGACACTAAATGCAAGTCATAGGAGTTATTTATCTACAGCTTATTACTGCTCATTTAGTGGGTGCAAGCTAGATGACACAAATCAGTGAAGAGAATGAGACTTCTCGAGTTAACAATAGCAACAGAAGGGATAAATTGGGGCAGCTCAGGAGAATCCA
>NW_009259329.1:1930732-1931143 GCF_000687185.1 Egretta garzetta
TGGGGGAGGCTGGATGACTGCTGTTAACTGTTCCACCTGACAATACACCATGGACGCGTCTGAGCTACTCTTTTCCATAGGTGGAATAATGGGCTTTTGTACTACCCTACTAGGCTCTCTTTCCTGCACAGCTATAGAGTGCTTCAAAACCACTGTGAGGTGCCCGATGACTGGAAGATAGCCAATGTCACTCCAGTCTTCAAAAAGGGCAATGATGGCATGACTGGCTGGGTAGATGAGGGGAGAGCGGTGGATGTTATCTACCTTGACTTCAGCAAGGCTTTTGACACTGTTTCCCATAACAACCTCATAGGGAAGCTCAGGAAGTATGGGCTGGATGAGTGGACAGTGAGGTGGATTGGGAACTGGCTGAATGGCAGGGCTCAGAGGGGTCAGATCGGCGGGGCGGGG
>NW_009259329.1:1932000-1933829 GCF_000687185.1 Egretta garzetta
CAAACTGAAACATAAGAGGTTTCAGTTGAATATGAGGAAAAACTTCTTTACTCTAAGGGTGACGGAGCACTGGAACAGGCTGCCCAGGGAGGTTGTGGAGTCTCCTTCTCTGGAGATATTCAAAGCCCGCCTGGACGAAGTCCTGTGTAGTATGCTCTAGGAGAGCCTGCTTGAGCAGGGGGGTTGGACTAGATGATCTCCCGAGGTCCCTTCCAACCCTTGCGATTCTGTGATTCTGTGAAAAGCCAGGGGCTTTATTTTTGTGATGCCTCCCATCCTCCTTCCAGGATCACTCTTGTGAAAATCTTCATTTGTTACCTCTATTCTTAAGCACTGAATAACCACTGAATACTCCAAGGCATCTTCACCTCAGCCTGTATTTACCAGCATAACACCCTAATCCTAACCATTAATTTTCAGCCCACATCTCTACTGAAAGGCATTTGCTGTGCCTGCTTCTCAAAAGATGAGAAGTACTTGCACACCAGCTCGCTGGATCAGTTGGTTACAGTCTGGGATGTTGCACACGAGCGTGAAATGGTAGCAACGAGAAAGTCTGTACTCCTGCCTGTATTAAATAGGCTTGTGGCATCCTTCATGTTGTAAGAAGGGAAACACACCACACCGCAAGAGTTTGTGCAAGAATCAGAACAGAAGCCGGAACACAGACTCCAGAGGTAGCGCATTAGCATTGTGACTGGAAGCTGCGAATGCAAGACTATGGCTGAAGTATTCCAGTACGTAATAGAGAAAAATATTCTGGGTTCAAATATCAGCAGTGAGTTTAAGGGCAGTGCAAGAAAGGATTCTCTAAGTCTCTACTACGCAAATCACCTATACTGCCCTAAGGGGAAACAAGCAGCATGGCTTATTTTTCCCCTCTCCTCCTTACTCTTCATGTGACCCAGTTTTACTCAGTTCAGATCGCCCGGTGACAAGGGACCATTTGAAGGAAGCGCCATATTTTAAGACCAATCCTGCTACACAGTAAATGCTTTATTCCGAGCTTGATTTCCGTAGGTGCCTTGCTGGTGGTACAGCGTGTATACCCAACTGCTAACAGAACAGTACCCACAGCAGATGAATTTGTCGCAATAACAAAAGTTGGTTAACATAATTTGCGAGGAGTTTCACTGTCCTAAGACCACCGCTCCCCGGTATAACCCGCTCCAGAACATCGAGGCAACACGTATGGTAAAATCCAGAAAGCCAAACAGGGAAAACTCAAGCAAGCAACAGTACAGCCAAGGAAATTCTTCTGGGAGCCTGGCTCATACCAGCAAGTCCTCTCAAATCTGCTCAGTGGTGTAAAAAGCAAAGATGAACAGGATAAACCAGCATAAAAACACCCGGGACTGAGCCTGTGGGTTTCTCTCTCCATCCTTTTGCCTTCATGTCTCAGAATTACAATATTAAACATTGCTGAAAACTCCCTCGCTGTGGTTATTTAGAGTCTATTGATGCCTTGGCACAGTACTACTGCTGTCGCGTACCACAGTAATAACCACCTAAGAACGGTAGAAAGAAAGAAAAAAAAAAAAATCCTCAGAGGCTCAACCCCAAACCCCCATTTCACCCAACTACACCAGAGCAGGCACCGGAGCTCGGGGCGGGCCATGAGCCCCTCTGCTCTGAGGCCAGGCTGAGGGAGTTGGGCTTGTTCAGCCTGGAGAAGAGAAGGCTGCGGGGAGACCTGATTGTGGCCTTTCAGTACCTAAAGGGGGCCCATAGGAAAGAGGGGGAAAATCTTTTTAGCAGGGCCAGCTGTGACAGGACAAGGGGCGATGGTTTTAAACTAACCCAGGGTAGGTTTAGACTGGATCTAAGGA
>NW_009259329.1:1934836-1981864 GCF_000687185.1 Egretta garzetta
CCCAGGCCGGCTGTTCTCCTCCGGTACCGCGGTCATGCTCCCCGGGGATCTGTTCCCCTCTCCGCACTACCGTGCCCCCCTCCGTGCCCTCCAGCACCGTGAGGCCCACCTGCCCCCGTACGGTGGTGCCCCGCCGGGGCCCGTCTTCCTCACAGCCTCCCCGTCTGGTACCATCTGCCCCTCCATGGGCTGGTCCCCCTTCCCCGGTGCCGTGGGGCTCCCGCTGGGGCCTGTTCCCCCCTCCTTTAGTGCTGTGGGGTGCCCCTGCCCCCGTTCTGGGACCGTGGGGTGCCCCAGGGCCCGATCCCCCTTTCAGGGCCTCACCCGTGTTCTCTCACCCTGCAGGTGGAGGATGCGCTTTCCTACCTGGACCAGGTGAAGATCCGCTTTGGCAGCGACCCCGCCACCTACAACGGCTTCCTGGAGATCATGAAAGAGTTCAAGAGCCAGAGGTAAAGCCCAGGCCCTGCGCCCCAGGGCTGCTCCGGGGAGCTCCTCTGCCTTTGCAGGGGTCTCTCTGCCTTTGCGGGGGTCTCTCTGCCTTTGCAAGGTCCCCCAGCCTTCACGTAGTCTTTCCACCCTGCTGGCCTGTCCCTCAGTAGTGCAGTCACTAGATGTTGGAGGTGGAGGGTCTGTGTCCATCCCATCATTTTCCAGAGATGAAATCCCCAGGGAAAAGCAAATCTGTTTTTACTCCCCGCTCTGAAATGCAGATCTGGAAAATAAGTGAAGAAGCTTGAGTGCGGAGCCTCTCTGTGACCTGCCAGCCCTAGAGGCGATGGCTGTCATGCCCGTTTTGGGTAACCTGCACACTCCTTTCTCCTCTCTGTGGGTAACACTCCCAGTTTGAGGCTGCAGTGGATGGTGGTTATTCCCCCTGCTTGGGCTAATTGCTTGGGCTGAGGTTCCCAAACTTGCTTGTTAAAAAATTGCATCTCTAAGCAGCCAGATGCTTCACGTACCTCTGTAATTTGCTAGGCTTAACTTGTATGACTGATTTGAACACAAATAACAAACTCTCTTCAATTTTAGCATTGACACACCTGGAGTAATCCGACGTGTTTCACAGCTTTTCCATGAGCATCCCGACCTCATTGTAGGATTCAATGCTTTTCTCCCTCTGGGCTATAGGATAGAAATTCCAAAGAACGGGAAGTTAAGCATACAATCACCTTTGAATAGTCAGGTAGGTTATAGAGCTCGTATTCTCTAAATAAATTCTGTTACATATGTCGCTATACACATCTCTTGCACATTTTAGGCTATGTAGATTTACGTGTATGGCCCGTTGCTGAAGTTTTTATATGGTTTTCAAAGTCTATGATGATGGGTATAGTATAAATTTAAATATTTATTCTCAAACTAATTGTTAGTTTAGCTTACATAGGAGTGATATTCCTGCATGAAGCACCACTTCAAATGCTTCAGTCAGATTTGAAAACTGAATTTGTAATTGGCTCGACATATTTATATAGATTCTCAATCCGTGGTGTGTGTAGTGACAAATTTCAAAAAGAGATCCTGGAAGAATTGCGTTTCCAGTCTTCCGCTGAGGAACTGGGAAATGTGTTCAGGCAATAAGCAAAAAAATACGTACCGTCATGCAATTGCTAACATCCTGCAACGAAAGACATCTGCTGTAACACAGATGGGTGCATATTGGCCTCCTCTTCCTTTTTGTTGTTGTTTTGTGTTTGTAGAGGCTGAAACAGAGCTATTACCTGAATTCTGCTGATGAACTTGTGGTCTAATTAGCAGTAAATATCTTTTATGTCTCAGTTCCCTTAGATCTCTCTGTTGCTTAGAAGTTTGAGAGCTTTACATTTTAATATGTTTCTTAAAACTGACAGCTCCTCTGAAATAAAACCGTGGTAACAGAAACTGCGGTGTGTGTTTGCTGCACCCGCTCAAGTGCAGCGGATAATGCAGTGACAGTCAAAAGCGGTCAAGAGTCAGATGGTTCATAAGCTAGATATGACTTAGGGGATTTTTTTTTTTTAACTGATGGTGGTAATAAAGTAGGTAGGGAAAATTGTTGGCTAATTCAATATTTTTTCTTCCTTTTTCACAAGGTAATCTTTTTTAGCTAAACAGCTTGAAAATCCTGATGCTATATTGTTGTTGAACTTGAGCTGTGTTTCTGTACAAGTCACTGTCTTGTGTGTCTTGTGCCACTAGGTGCCCTCGGAGCCTGTGCCCAGCGCTCTCCCCGGCAGCGGGCTGTTGTTGCATTACTCACAGGAGAATTCGCACAATCACAGTGACTGCTCCGAGGAGTTCAGGCAACAGCTTCCATACAAAGAAGATAAATCCCAAATTCCTTTGGAGTCTGATTCTGTAGAGTTCAATAATGCTATCAGTTACGTGAATAAGATCAAAACACGTTTTCTTGACCATCCAGAAATTTACAGATCCTTTTTAGAAATTCTTCATACTTACCAGGTAAAAAGTCTTCCATGTAAGCGATTGTGGGTTTGCACTGCAGCTGTTTAACGAGTAGTTGTCAAATGAAATGTCTGCTGATTGAACAGGCTTATACAGTTCCCAAGCACTAGCCTTTGTCCAACAATTGCCTCATCGATATTCATGTCAAATGACCAAAGTGTGAAAATTGTGGAAATTCCCAGGGTCTGAGGTGTAAAGGGCTTGTATCTAGATCTGTCTTTTCCAACCTTTAGTGGATTTGGTGATATTCTGTGCAAAAGGATGCACTGTGAGAACCCTGGGCTATCATCTGGTAGTCGTTTCAAATTTGTGGAGCATGAGGTTTTTGGCTGAGCTGATGAGTTCCCTTGCACAGCAAGGTGGGGTTTTGATTCTGTTTAACATCTGTGCCTATCTTTTCAGAAAGAACAGCTGAACACTAAAGGCCGACCCTTTCGAGGCATGTCAGAGGAAGAAGTGTTTACCGAAGTAGCCAATCTCTTCAGGGGACAGGAGGATCTGCTTTCTGAGTTTGGACAGTTCCTCCCAGAGGCTAAAAGGTCTTTGGTATGTATATGCTTAGAATGAGGCAGAATATTGAATAATCTCTGTAGGTAGAATACATAAAGAAGCTTTAGGAATGCAAAACATTATGGGAACACATACAGCCAGAACTTTGCTCCTCTTCATTGTTTGGAATTTCACAGAACAAGTGACTCAAATAGATGTTCAGTGTTCTGTTCAGATTTATAGGGTTCTTTATGTGCGCCAACTGGGAAAAGAACATTGAAATCATTATTTATTTACTTCAGTTCACAGGAAATGGACCATGCGAAGTGAACAGTGTCCAAAAAACCGACCATGAGAAGAATCTGGAACACAGCAAAAAGCGATCCAGACCACTGCTGTTGCGTCCTGTTTCCGGCCCAGCAAAGGTGTCTTTTAGCAATTAAAAACTTAGAATAACCTGATATTACTCGTTGTGTTTAGATAATTGCTTAGATAAAGTTGTAATGGGCAGCATCTTTGAGGTCTGGAGGTGATAGGAGAACCAAAATTTCAAAATAATTTACTGTAGGAAAAGGGAATTTTTAAAGTATGCTTAAATGTGTGTGGTAACATGTCAAATACTAAATGTCAAGATCTTATGCACTAAGTATTGAGCCTGGAAAGGGACAATTTATTGCTTCTGCAAAGAAATCTTTCTTTGGAATTCTTTCTCAAGTGATCTTTTATTGTTGTTGTTTCTTCTTAGCAGGGAGTCATTTGCTAGAGATTGCTGTGGAGGACTTGACACAGCAATGCTAGATTGCTATCTGGGAAATACTGAGTGTCAGCCTTTGCAGAGAGCTGTTATATGTCAGCAAAGTGGAATTTGGTATCATTTGAGTCACAACATTTTAAGGATAACTGTTTTTTCTTTTAACAGAAGAAAATGAAACTGCGAGGTACCAAAGATCTGTCAGTAGCGACAGTGGGAAAATATGGAACACTGCAAGAGTTCTCCTTCTTTGACAAGGTCAGTATTTGGTCGTTCTCACGTGCTGTGGATTTATTTTCAACCATTAACTGGGTGGTTTTCTATACGATCTATGTGTCAGCACTTAGCAATTGCCTGACTTTTCAAGTGGTAGAGAAAGACAGACCAAGAAAAGACAAAATAGAAGGTTTGGAAGATTAATTCAAAATGATAATTAACCTTTTCCTGAACGCTGGTCTCTTACAGACGTGTTTTTCTCTGTTTTTCAGTGATGTTTCCTCACGGTGCCATCTGTAGTTAGTAGATTATTGTTTGAAACTGGGCATTTTTGTGCATATTCTCTTTTTATGTTGCAGCGTAGGCAGAGCTTTGTCACTTTACAGACTGATCAGAATATGAACGAAATGAAAGTGGTGTTCAAGTGACCTGATCATTTCTCTCCAAACTGTGCTTTAGGTGCGTAGGGTGCTAAAGAGTCAGGAAGTCTACGAAAATTTTCTCCGTTGCATTGCTCTCTTCAACCAGGAGCTGGTCTCTGGCTCTGAGTTGCTCCAGCTAGTTACACCATTTTTAGGGTAAGTTGCTGAGTACCTTCTCTGCTGTGTCGTACTTTTTAGGTCTTACTCTGTTACTTTTTGATAGACATTGTGAACTTTGTTGCTGAAGTTTTGGATTTAACTTCAGAAATATCTCCCAGGTAGATGCAAGAAATTAAAGGCTAATCCAAAAAATGGAGTAATAAAATCTGAATCTTTTAATGTATCTACACAACTCTTAAAGAGCCTTTTGGGGAGGATGTTTTCCCCTGGCTGTGCATCCAGTTGAAAGCCTCACAAGCAGCAGACTACCTGATGATATAATTCTAAATCACTGGGGGTAGAGAATCTCATGAATTCTGGAGGATGGTCTCTGTTCATACTCCCTGTTCTAATCTCTCAAAATGTAATACAGGTATAAACATGAAATCTCAGAACAGAGCTGTGAAAAGGATAAATAGTTCTAGCTCTGGTGTGAGCCTCTTGTGCTGTTTGGCTTCCAGCAGAAGAGGGAGAGTCAGATGGCAAGGATCCGTGGGTCCTCAGCCAGTTAAGGGGAGTATTCATGAAGCTGTGAAGGGAAATTGTTTCCTGCCTTAAGTCAAAAAAATCCCTAAAGTAATTCAGAGAGAGTGATAACAGAGGTAAAACATTGGTGAAAGATTTCTCACTGAGATGCTAAGTTACTAAAGAGTCAGATGTTTAGATTTTCTTGCTCACTTTTATGACACGCATTAGCCACCCTAAAACTGTTGGAGTGAAATAACAAAATACGCTTATTTGTGGTTTTTGAAGGAAATTCCCAGAACTCTTTGCACAGTTCAAGTCCTTTCTTGGTGTGAAAGAGCTTTCATTTGCTTCTCCACTGAGCGACCGATCTGGGGATGGAATGAGTCGGGAAATCGATTATGCTTCCTGCAAGCGCATAGGATCAAGTTACCGGGCTCTCCCAAAAACCTATCAGCAGCCAAAGTGCAGTGGAAGAACAGCCATTTGCAAGGAGGTACTTTGGATCAACCTATTCAATCCCTGAACACTCATTGCACTTAGGTAGCTTGAAGTGGGGTAGTTAGTGCGACAGCACGTGGATCCCCCCCTTTAATGCTGATTAGCCAGCTTTAATCTCACATCAGTTATTCATCCAATTTATTGGAGTAAGAGTATCCACATGCATTTCACTAATTTTATCTAAACCCGTCTCAAATCACATCTTTAACGTCTTTTGAGTCTGTGTGCATACACAAATTTATTCCTGTAGACAGAAAAGAATATTAAATAGCCTGACATTAATTTTCTAGCAGTGGATCAATATGGCCTTTAGAAACAGTTTTTCTCCTGAAAGAGCACGGTGAGGCAGTGTCTTATGTGCTGCTGTTCTCCCTGAGAACAGAAAACTACAGCACAGGTGCTCCCACCTCTTGCTGTTGGCAACTCTGTCTCCTTTACTTACAGTTGCTGATTACTGCAGGGTGATCTCTGTGGTTTGTGAGATGATAGTGAAGGTGCTTTCGAGCATTCTGAGCGGGGCCCTGGCACAGTTCCACACAGACCTCTGATCTTCTGAGGAGCAGTCATGACTGTGACTTGTGAACTAGGTCTGAAACTTCTATTAGAAACTCAGGGATCAACTGTGCAAAAATAAACTAGAGAAGTAT
This sequence comes from Egretta garzetta, assembly GCF_000687185.1. Classification (NCBI taxonomy): domain Eukaryota; kingdom Metazoa; phylum Chordata; class Aves; order Pelecaniformes; family Ardeidae; genus Egretta; species Egretta garzetta. Next base: position 1,940,932 of record NW_009259329.1, read on the forward strand.
TGGACCGCATGAGAAGGGCTCTAAGCTCATAAGGCTCTGTTCAATGTCGTGTCTTTGCACTGTTGCAGGTGTTAAACGATACCTGGGTTTCATTTCCATCCTGGTCTGAAGACTCCACTTTTGTCAGCTCCAAGAAGACTCCTTATGAAGAGCAGCTGCACCGCTGTGAAGATGAGCGGTTTGAGGTACCTCTGCTAGTGAGCTTGCTGTCTGCCTGTCTGCCTCCTCAGGAAGCAGAACTTCTAGCTACGAGGATTTTGACTGAATCAATTGGCGGCCAAATGCTGAAAGTTCTATTAGTGTTCATTGGTTTGAGCTAGAGGTTGGTGTTTTCCACTTGCTTGGAGTCTAATAGTTCTTTCTAGGCCTGAGTCCAGTTCTAAAAAGCATGTTACCTTTGGGAGAACTGGCCGAGGTATATTTTCCAGTAAGAAACCTGGCTGATGCTTCTTAGCTCCACCCAGTGGGGCTGGAATGCATGCCACAAACCTGGCGCCGCTGGTCTCCATTTTCCTGCTATGCCTGTTCTTAAACTGTCTTTTGTGAACTCTTAACAGTTGGATGTTGTCTTGGAGACCAATTTAGCCACAATACGCGTGCTGGAGAGTGTGCAGAAAAAACTGTCACGACTGACTCAAGAGGATCAGGAGAAATTTCGACTGGATGATTGCTTGGGAGGAACATCAGAAGTGATCCAGCGCAGAGCCATCTATCGCATCTATGGTGATAAAGCACCAGAGATCATTGAAAGTCTTAAGAAAAACCCAGTTACTGCAGTTCCTGTTGTTCTTAAGAGGTAATTCCCGTTCTCCTGTGTTCACCTGGGTTCTTTAAGAAACTGATACAGAATTTTTAAAGCATTTTTAAACAACTCTTTCCTGTAGGTGTTGTTTCAAAGGATAGCTCATCTTCAGTGGTGGTGCTTTTTTTTGTTTATTACTTCCAGGAATACTGAGAAGTTTTTGGTGCATCACAGTTGGCTACATTAAAAATGCTTTGTGTGTATTCCTGTGGTTGTCTTTTTGAACTGAAGTAGATTATACATTTATGCAGATTGAAAGCAAAAGAAGAGGAATGGCGGGAGGCCCAGCAGGGCTTCAACAAAATATGGCGGGAGCAGTATGAGAAAGCCTACCTGAAGTCCCTTGACCACCAGGCCGTCAACTTCAAACAAAATGACACCAAAGCTTTGCGCTCCAAGAGCTTGCTGAATGAAATAGAGAGTGTCTATGACGAGGTGCGTACGCTAGTAAATAATCCATCCTATATGTCCTTCATTTATAGTATACCCTAGAAGTTTACATAGCACCTGGGACCATGTTGAAGCGGTAGTGCTCTGAAGAGTTCTCAGTCAAAAATGACTGTCCTAAGCATAGCGTTAACACTGGCTTATTTCTTCTGGCAGGAATGGCTCTTGAGCATGGATTGGAAGGATCTTTATCTGTTTGTCTCTTGATTACAGCATCAGGAGCAGCATTCGGAGGGGAGAAGTTCGTCCACAAATGAGCCTCATCTTATCTTTATCTATGAAGATAAGCAGATTTTGGAAGATGCAGCATCTCTTATCAGCTATTACGTAAAAAGGCAGCCTACTATCCAAAAGGAGGATCAAGCAACCATCCGGCAGATCGTGCATCACTTCATACCTGAGCTGTTTTTCTCTCAGCCCCCTGAGCACAGTATTTCTGAAGAATCAACAGATGAGGACAGAGAAAACCATCAGGGGCAGAACCTGGATACTCCTGAGCTACGGAAAAAACACGTGCCTGGGCCTCCAAGCAGTCCTTTGGAGGCAAAAGCAACCTTCTGTGATGTTACAGCTGCTGAGCCCCACAACACTCTGGATGATGTTTACAGTCTATTCTTTGTCAATAATAATTGGTATTTCTTCCTCCGCCTTCACCAGACTCTGTGCTCAAGGCTCCTAAAGATTTATCGTCAAGCTCAGAAGCAGCTTCTAGAATATCGGACTGAAAAAGAGAGAGAGAAACTCCTTTGTGAGGGAAGAAAAGAAAAAACCAACGATCCAGCCATGGAACTAAGACTGAAGCAACCAAGTAAGAATAATCTGGGACATAGTCCATTCTTAATGCTCTGGTTGCTAGGGCTCGATTGTATGTATCTGAGTAACTGAGACCGGCAGGCAGGTCTGTACGGAATGTTGAGGTGCAAGCCTCCAGTATATTTGTGATTTGTGGCTACAGCTAATTTAACAGGATAGCTACTTTGTAATTTATCTTCTGAGGGATCTCACGGGTAGCTCATAGAGACTTCTCGCAAGCCCACTGTTGTCGGATGTTCTCAAGTGTCTCATTGTATTAATCTGTTACTTTGACTTAAAATGTAAATGGCTCCACAACGAGATAGTTAACTAGACAAGGCAGTCATGGGAGTGCATGAGATAAAACTGTTACAGCCTGTCAGCACTCCTTACAGAGAACGGTCCGTCAGCGTGTTCTCGATGCCGAATGTCAGGGTTGTTGAGCAGTGCTGTCCCTTGTACTTCTTGACTTCGCTCTGCCTCTCACATGCACTAAGTGACTGCGCTTTTCCCCTACCCAGGTGAGGTGGAACTGGAGGAGTACTACCCCGCGTTCCTGGATATGGTGAGGAGTCTGCTGGATGGGAATATTGACCCAACGCAGTATGAGGACACTCTGAGGGAGATGTTCACTATCCATGCCTATATTGGCTTTACTATGGACAAACTGGTGCAGAATATTGTCCGCCAGGTAACTAATTTGATGGCTGTGCTGTGTGTTTGGGGCCGCACATCTCCCTTCTATAGACAGATAACTTTCTCACAGTACCCTGTAAGGCAAGGACTTGCTAAACTTAAAGCAAATTCATAGAAAAGTTACATATTTAGAGGAAACACTCTAACAGAAGTTCAGTGAGATAGTTCAGCTTCAGTACAGGGACCACCAAAGGGGATTTACTTCAGGAAGAGTTGGTGTTTTCCAACATTTTTTGGGTACCAGTCTTTTCAAAACTCCGCCATTCCCAAAATACATCTAAGGCAAAAAAACCCAAAACCCAAACCCAGTCCTTTTTACTCAAATCTGTCTTCTAATTGTAGTTTTGTTACAGTTAAGGCACATCAGCCCCTCACTCTTCTCTGTTCCTTTTATTGCAAAGTGATGAGAGAGAGTGAAATGTGTGAAGTCTCTGAAATTAAAACTTTGCTGCTTCATCTGAGGTGTGATGCTGTGCTGAGTTTTGTGCTGCATTCATAACACACTGGAGTTTACTCTTGGCCCAGACTTGCTGACTGAATTCCCCCTTTTTTAATGGAAGCTTCACCATCTAGTGAGCGATGACATCTGCTTGAAGGTTGTTGAGCTCTACCTGAACGAAAGGAAGCGCGGTGCTGCTGGAGGTAACTTATCCTCTAGGTGTGTCCGGGCAGCAAAGGAGACCAGCTATCAGTGGAAGGCTGAACGTTGCATGGCGGATGAGAATTGTTTCAAGGTAAGAACTTGCTGCCAGGGAACTTCACAAAGTGACTGTGGCACTCTACCTGGGAGAAGTGGGTTTGGAAGCTCCAAGGCCACAATGGTGAGAGAGAGCAGTATGGAGAGAGGGTACCAAAACCAGAGCGTAGACAGTGAAGTGGCACACTGCCTCACTTTTCAGCCTTGCTTACTTCTCTCCTAGCTTGTATTTGTTGTCCAAATGACTTGTGAAGGTACAGCATTTTATTGTGGACTCATGTGGCCAATATCTTGTGCCTGTAACTTTATTACAGGTAATGTTTCTTCAGCGGAAAGGACAGGTGATCATGACCATTGAGCTTCTGGATACGGAAGAAACCCAGACAGAAGATCCTGTGGAGGTCCAGGTAATGTCGCAGTGACCATGGAGTCTACTGCACCATGGACAAAGCAGATGTCTAAGAATGCTTTCCTGCTTTCTTGAGCCAAACTGTGAGACTTTGCCAGGAGGAGAAGTTTACCTGGGAGGTGGGAAGATTACACAGGGGCTGTGGTCATTGGCAGAAATGGGTATGTTAGCAAAAGAGTTTCAACATAAATCAGCTTGGGGTTGAGTGAGATACCAGCAGCTTCGTAAAAACCAGCTTGGAAATAAGTTCTTTGCAGTGGTGTTTGTCTTGATGAGAGCAAAATCCGACTTGAAATTGGTCTCTTGTGTAGCACCTGGCTAACTACATGGAGCAGTACGTTGGGGTAGAAGGAGCTCCAAACAACCAGAATGATGGCTTCTTACTGAAACCGGTCTTTCTGCAAAGGTGAGCACGTTTCCTCTCCTGAGTCACACCTGCAGCAGCTGGTGCTGCTTCCTCTCCGCATGTGTGGCAGTGATTTTAGGTGATGTGCCATACAAGAAATGCTAGGGAAATGTGAGATCCAAAGGGGCTGCTCTAGTCCAGTGCACTGCATAAGAATGCTGCAGAAAAAAATTTATGACTGCTGCATTGAGGTTTGTTCATGAACCTGTGTTTAGGATGGAGTGGGACTGTCTAAGCGGTCCCTTCTGGGAGGAATTTGAGGTCTAATTTGTTCCCATTTCACTAAGTATTTATCAGAGTGTGTGGAGAAGGATCCTGGAGAAAGTCTGAAAACTAAATTGAAACACAAATTTCGTACTTGTGCTGTCAGCTCTGCTGGCTTAAGAGAACAGATAACCATGTCTGACACATGCTTCGTAATCCTTGTTTTGTTATAGAAACCTAAAAAAGTTTCGCAAGTGGCAATGTAAGCAAGTGAGAGCTCTGCGTAGCGAAGTGAAGAGCTCCTGGAAGAGGCTGATTGGGGTTGAAAGTGCCTGCAACGTGGACTGCCGGTTCAAGCTCAACACCCACAAAATGATGTTCATCATGAACTCGGAGGATTACATGTACAGGCGGGGAGCTCTCTGCCGAGCCAAGCAGGTGCATCTCCTATTACTCTCTCTGCAGCTCAGGCAGTAGCAGAGGTTGAGGATGTGAGCCAAAAGACAGGTACCGATAAGAAGTCTTGTGGCTGAATTCCTGCAAACTACACCCAGAAGTTACTACTCTGTGTTGGATGAAACATGGAGGAGAGCTGGTAAATGCTCTGTACTTTGGTTTAGTTTAGCAGCCTTTACTTTACCGTGCAAATTTTAAGGGGGAGTGGCAAACATTAAGAAATAGAGATCTTTAAATGCAGGTATGCGGTTTCCTCTTACACTGTTTGTGTTGTGTTGTAAAGCGTGCACACCTCAGACACACAAAGAGGTGAAGGTTTTGGCTTCTCCCCCAGAAACCTCTCAGTGATCTTTACTGTCCTGCTTTCAGGTCCAGCCAATGGTGCTGCTGAAGCATCACCAGCAGTTTGAAGAGTGGCACAATAGGTGGCTAGAAGAGAACGTGACCATGGAGGCAGTGGATGTAGTTCAAGACTGGCTCATGGGAGACGAAGACGAGGAGATGGTGCCCTGTAAAACAACTTGTGAGACGGTGAATGTCCATGGGGTCCCAGTGAACAGATACAGAGTTCAGTACAGCCGCCGTCCAGCTTCACCGTGAGCAGAGACTTGTTCCTGGGACCAAGACGAATAGGAGCGTCGCTGGTGAAATACATTTACTCTGAGAATAGTGGTGGGAATGCAATGTATGTATTAATGATATTTATCCAAACAGCATTTTACTTCGGATTATGATGTATTTTCCATATGGCATAGACTTGTCTCCTTGCAGTGTAATCCTCCAGCCATCACGAAGAGACTTCTAAAAGCTTTATGGGAAGAGGGCTCTTGGCATCGCCACACACTTTTTAGTAGTTTCCTAGCTTTAGGCCGCTGCTGACCAGCCAATACTGGAAGGCTGAGTGAGGGGGTCAGCCTCTGGGCGAACTACCACTAGTGACTTTGTTGGAGAGATGGAGTGGGGCTGGTGTTTGAGCAGATGCTGGCAGCTGCTTCCACTTTTGAAGGGTTTAATGTTCCCCATCTTCCTGAATTTATGCCGTCTTGGAGCCTGCAGAACTCTTCAATGAAACTTCCGAGTGCCAGCAGGACTGAGAGCACCTGGCACAGATTGTTAGCCCCGCTCTGGGCTGCTTCATTGTCTGTGTGTGCTAATAAGGCAACGAATGCAGTATTTGTTACTGGTGCTCTGGTGAGAAAAATGCCAAAACTGAAAGAAGGGTGAATGGCGTATTGAACGCTCTGACTCTCACTCGTCAACTAAGTATTTTGGAGCATGAACTAAGGGGAAGAAGCTCTCTGAGCTGCAGTGCTAGGCAAGAGAGCATTTTGCGGTGCAAGACAGCCTAGGCCGTCAGCTATCCCTCTGCAGATGTGCACCGGATCCCGTGTTGTTGCTTTGTGAACTTAATGACCTGCTGCAGACTCTGCCTTCTCAGATCTGGAGCTGCTTGGAGCGTGTGCGTGGGGAGGAATATCCATTGCGAGGTCTGGCCTATTTTCTTTTTTTTTTTTTTTTTTTTTTCTCCGTATTTTGCATGTTAATTGGCAGCCTCTGGAGACTGCGTCCTCAGGCGCTTCGCTTTCCTTGTGCATGCCCGGACTCCGTGGTTCCGCTGGGTTGTACCACTTCAGCAACATCAGTAGATGGAGCTCTCGCAGCACAGTGTTTGCACTGGATCTGAGGTTTGTCCCAGATACTTTGCTCTTTCTGCTGGGTCAGCACAGATGCTGTATTTGCAGTGACACATGGAAATCTGTAATGGGCAGTGTTAAATCCAGCCACAACCGTCGTCGACAGGCTTGTCCACTGAACCGTCTGTACTTCTTATCTAAGCTTCTTCTAAGCAATGAAACCTAACAAAAAAACCTACCACGAACCATGCAGAACACTACGTCGTCAATTGTCTGACTTAATCTATTGAAAAATCAAGAAAATGTAGTTGTGTCTGTCCTGCAGCCCCACTGTGACTTCGCTCTTGTTTTTCAGGGGCCAAGGGCAAGCACACTGTCCATGGAGTATATTACAGACATCATGTCTTGAGGCAGGCCCAGCCTCCTTTCAGCTCTGCTTCCAACTTTTTTTCCTGGCTTTTGGAGAAATCAGCTCCCCACCCCGATATTTTCTGTGGCTTTGATTTTTCGGTTATAATTTCTGCCAGACCTAAGTAGCAGCCTGTAGGATTTGTCCTGGGTTATTTCCACTGTACAACATTTGGTTTTGCAATTGTCTCACTTGACAGTAGAAAAATTGGCCTTTGGGGTACGTTTAATAGAAAACTGTACTGACTCTTTGTCTTTTTTGCAAAAATAATCTGTAGGAGGGAAGGAGGGAGGCCAGTCTCTGGCATTTGTGGCCACTTGCACAACCACTGCCAGCAGAGAACTTTTCATCAAGAACTCACGTTCTAGGTGTCTGTGTCCCTGTTAAATTTTGGTTACCGAAATGATGTGAAGGTTCTTCCCCTGCTCTTCTTGCAGTAAGTGATAAAGATGCTGACTGTGTAGCTACGTGAGGGCTGGGTGGAGGGGCGGGGGGACAAGCCCAGTGCAAAGCACAGCGTCCCCCTTTTGCTTCCAGACAGCTCAACAAAATGCACCTCAGTCCTGTTCACCTCTCTGCTGTCTTGCAGTGGAGATGACAACTGTGCCAAATTTTATGGTTTTATGATACAGAAAAATGTTTACTAGAAAATAGGTTGCAACTTGTGGCTTAAAATGCATTTGATTCCAAGCATACCAGGGTGTAGGAGGGTAACATCCTGTTCCATCTCCCCATTTTAAGTGTACTTCAGGTATTTTTAAGCATCCTTATTTTGTAAACCTTAATTTATAATCTGATCAGATTAAGTGAGACTTTTGCCCTTTACAGTGCTATTGTCTCAGAAATGAGAGTAGCAAATTATGTGAATGGAATAAGCGGGCAGTGCAGGTTTGAGAGTGGCTTGCTAATGTCTGAGAGTTTAAGCTCGACCGCTGTGTATCTGCTAGCGCGACCTTGATTCAAGAGTTTGTTCTTCCATTTTTTTGAAGGATCTTTGCTTTTGGGCTTGTAATTGCTTTGCCAGCTCTTTGAATGTAGTTTTTTTTTTATATTTATTTGCACATTCAAGTAAAATAAAATACTGATTTTAAAAGTCTGCAGCTCTCACTGGTTTAAATTTGTTTTAAATTAATTTAAACTTTCTGACAATCCCCGGAATTGATTTTCTCACACCTGAAACTGAATTTGAAATGGTAGAAAAATGCAGTTGGAAAGTTGGATGAACTTCTCTTCAAGCAGCTGCAGGACAGGCTGCAGGACGTAATGATTCAGATGAGTGCCGACTCGCTTCCAGGGGGCCAGCAGGCAGCAAATCTTTAACCTTGCCTGCTCTGAGAAGTTAGTGGGCAGTAAGCATGTGTAAGCTAGTGCCCTAGCTAACGTAAAAGGGAAAGACATTTCCGGCAAGCAGCGTGCAGTGGTAGTGCCCGTGGCTCTGTACTTGCGTGCCTGCTGCCAAGGCCTCTCAGAGCAAAGGGCTGTGGCTGGAGGAGAGCAGGGGAGTCCATGGGGTGGCACAGTTGCTCCACGCGGGGACAGGTGTCACAAAAAAGCGTGTAGTGCCAGCAAAGCACAGCTTTTTTGCAGATCGGTTTATTTCTAGCAGTACCTTTTGCTACAAGAGGTGTGGTGCAAAAATATAGTCCAGGCCTGGCCCCCAAGTACTCACACGCTAAATACAGCAGGCATTCAAGGGAAGTGACTGATTCCAGTTCCGAAATCTCTAAGCACATCTGCTACAGGTTAAGCCAATACAACTGCAACCATGAAAATAACCCTCCACCCGCCTTTCCCTCAACCTCCCCGAATTCCTGGGTAATAACATGTTTAACTGTGTTCCCTGTGAGCTCTGCACAACAAATGAATGTGTAGATTTTGCAAATTAAGTTGTAGTGATGTGACCCAGATCTGATAGCAGTTTCCTTTACATCATTTTCAACACTTCCGTTGCCATAACAAAAGGCAACTCTGCTTTCTGTGCAGCGTGTGACTTGCTCACAGGGAAACAAACTGTTGTTCTCCTAATAACAATCCTCTGATGCATAAGTTGCATGGAATAATTTGATTAAAATGATGGTAGTGGTGTCTCAGAGGAACTCAGTCCACTTTATGCAAGTCTCCTCGCAGAGATCTTGGACTTTGCACAAAGAGGACATTCCCTGTGCTCACGGGGAGGGACGGCCAGATCTGACATCACCCAAGAGCAGTTGGAGATCTCGGCAAGTGGACGTTGTGTGGCAACGACAAAGACAGCTTAAAAATATCTTTCAGGTTTGTAGAATGGAATAAGAATTACTGGGTTTTGAAATTAAATTAAGAATTGCTAACAGGAGTACCTGAGTTCAGTATTTAGTGTTACAGGGGTTGGGTTTTTTTAACCTGTTTTGGTATCACAGTGATGCACAGAGAGAAAGACGGGGCTGCGAACCGGTCTGGAATCACCTGTGAAAACATGAGTTGAGTTTTTCTTCATGCCTTAGCCACTCCCTTGCATTAGAACTGAGTAACTCAACCTTAATGAAACCAGAAGTACCTTCCACTCATCAAAATTAACCTTAAAGACTAAATTAAAGTCTAGCAATTCTAAACCACACCTGTGCTAAAGGATGAGTCCAAAAAGAATCATCTGAGAGCCAGTGCTGAGAAGGGATGTTGTCTGTATCAGGCAAGGCAGCCCCTACCCCAAGCATCATTTTCTTGCTGAGAAAGGACCAAAAGTATCTATTCCAGAACACCTAGTGAGTTGTAGGGATGCTAATAACCCTCAAATATTCCTGAAAAATGGCTTCATGTGGACTTCCTACACTCTGAAGTGAAAATCCAAGCAAGCAGAAGGCTAGTTCTGAAAAAAACCACAACCCTGTCTCCCCAGAAGTATGAACACCAGCATAAGGCTTACAAGCGGTGAGGAGAATGTGAGCACAAAAGGTGTGGCATAACCAAGGGAAAAGATTGGGTGGGATCCCAGTGGAACAGGAGAACTGTGGAACAAGCAGAAGAGGAGAGGCAGGGAGATGCCCTGGAGCTGTGGAGAGTCTCAGGGTGATGGCGAGAGACCTGACAAAGCAAGAGGAAGGGGAGCTGGTGGGTTGGCAAAGTCAGGAAGAACGCCCAAGGCATGAGGTCATCTTGTACGTGCCAGAGCCTGCAAAGACAAATCTGGGGTGGGGAGATCCTGGTTCAAAGGACCATCGTTTCTATTTCAATAGTCAGTGGAAGTTTTCTGTGCCTTGTGGTTCTGAGAAGGCTCAGACGCTTGCACGCCCGGCAGCTGGGAAAGGCAGGGCCAGCATTGCATTCATGGAAAATGTGAGGTTGTGCTGACACTGGTGGAAATGCTTCATGCTGCTGGCGCTAAGGCAGAGCTGCTGCCTCCATGGTCAGCTGCCTCCATGGTCAGCTGCCTCTTGTGTCTGCATCGCATATGCGAGCTCAGCCTGGGGCAGGTATTAGCTGCCCTAACCTTTCGGTCTTCACACCTGCTGGCTTGCAGCTGAAGAACTCTCTGGAGCAGAAATAGCAAGCCCCATTATTTGCCTACCAAAGTTTGCTCTTCCAAGCCTTAAAAATGTATGGGACAGGCCAGGTGCTGTTTGTACCCTCCCTCTGAGCTTTAAAATCCCTAGCCTGCTTTCCAGCATTACATCTTTTGGGTTCAGAGCCATGGAATAAAAGGGCGCCTTCTCCCAGGAGATGATCTATTGCACAATGAATTACTTCAAAACTAAATTGTTACCCCACAGGGCAGGGATCACACGACTTGAAGAGATGTTAACAAGCCGTGACAAACCTCTGGCATTAGAATTTTCAAGCAAGCTGTTCTGCATCTAAAGCAGTCACTAAAGATCACACAGCATCTGAAAAATGAAGGATACAGCAATGAGTAACCTCTCTCTGCTCCACTCCAGAGACCTGGCCATAGGAAGCAGGGCTGCGATTTGCACACTATCTGAACCTGATTATGCCTAATTTTTTGCATACAGAGCATGGAAAGGATCCTGGCTGAGGCATGGAAAATATGTGGCCACATGAGTCATTCTGTAATGGTTCATAAATCCTGAGAGAATCACAAAAGCAAAACATCTAACATTGCATCTTCCCTGTCCCTGCCAGTGGAACTCCACCTCTCGACACGCTCGGCACAAGGATGTGGGAATATGGTGAAAGCAAAGGAAATAGGATCATTTTCTCCTTGGAATAGAAGAATCTCATCAAACAGCAGCTAGGCTCAGATTTGCAACCTTCACAGAAGAGGCCATTCATAAGCGGAGGAGAAAGAAATGAACTACTCCTCGGGTTGCCAAACCAAATTTACAGTTCCTACTGCCCGGACTCCAGCTTCTGTCTTTACTCCCTCGCAGAGCCAGGCAGAGGACCCGAGAGCAAAAGCAAAAGCCTAAAAACCAGCAGCCTCTGAAGCTGTGACCTCCTGCCCCGCTGGCCTATCCACTTGAGGACCACTGGGAAGTGGTGACACTGGGGCTCTTGCAGAGGCGGTGGGAGAGGATTTGGGACTTTCCCAGCAATGCTGTGCAAGGCAGAGCATGGAAGGGACTTAAGCTCTCAAGGAGGTAGAGAAGGGGGCACCAAGCAGCAAGGGATCTCAAAGGTTCAGGTAATGTCTGCCAATCCCTCTTACAACATTATGTGTGTCGTCTTGTCCATAGAACCAGCAGGTACACGGCTGCAGCATGCCACTGCTCCGAGCTGTTAGCAAACGCAGAGTGCTCAACCCTCTTGGGGGTTTACTGGGGGGAGACTGCACATCTCTGGAAAAACACAGCTCTTCTTGGGCAAGAGTGACTGAAATTCGCCATTATCTACCCAACAGCAGAGGTTTCCTGTGCACCCTTGTCAGGCCCCTTTCCTGCTTGGATGGAGCTGCTCTCTCTTTTCCTGGTAGTTTATCAGCGGAAGCACAGTGTCTCCTCCAAGCTGTGAGACCTTGCCACTTACCATTTGTATGTTATGGCACTCCAGGCTGGTGCTAGTGCTGATTCTTTCAAACGCAAATAGCTCTGAGCCATAGGACCTTTGAACAACCTCTGCAGTCACATCAAGAAGGAAGGTGCAGGAGCTTTGTCCCCTGTTTAGCCAGGGAGCAGAAGCAGAAATAAAGAAACAAGAGAACTCTGAAAGGCCCAGCCTGATCCAGGGACTACAAGGCAGACACTAAAAAGCCCTTAACTGCCGCAAGGAGAGGCTGCAAGATCCCTGTGTAATCCCTGGGAGCTGGGGAGGTGACTCCGGATCTGCAGCTCTCCTGCACTTCATTTATGTTTCTGCGAGGGGATGATATCTTCTCCATTTGCACTGCCAGAAAACATTGAATCAGGGTGTGGGGAAAGACCTTGAATCTCACACAGAGCCACTTGGGTCTCTCTTGGGTGGAAGGATGCTTGACACAGGAGGTCACAAGTTCAGTTTACACTCTAAACCAAATTCAAACTGCATAAAATCTGACCATACTTGTTATTTCTAGGAATACTCTGGAGCAGGAAGGAGGCCCAAATGAGTCACTCCAGCCATCATCTAGCTCTGACGATGAAGCACAGCCCCAGTACACTGTGGATCTTGACACGTATGCCCCTCCCAGTCCTGTGTCTGACACTGGAGCTAAGTCTCTGCTTGGCCACCACACAGTCGTGCTTGTCGTGACAGCCCCCCATATGCCTCATCCTTCACGGGATAAGCCTGGTGCTTCCGTGAGTTAAGGACTAGCAGAAGGAAGTGCGTAAGCAGTGTCGCTAACACTGCCCTTTCCCACACAGCTCTGAGCACAGCAGTGCACTATTGGAGCCTGCACCAGAATGGAGACCCTTGGGAGCGGACGGCTGTCACATAGGCTCGTGCTGTGCTGTGCCTTTTGGGGACTCTGCCTGGCCTCTCCAGACTACGATGGTGAGTGTGTATCTCTGGGTGAAAAATTGCTGCTTCTTCAAGTACTGGATACTTGGTACATTTATAGGATCCCTGAAAACCCATTTTTTAAAGCTGTCGCATGGCAGCACACTCTAATGGAGCTTCGTGCATGCTCTAGTTGAAGCAGGAGGTGGTAGAAGGGGACATGGAAGAGAAACACTGGGGTGGAAGAAACCAGAAAGAGAAAGAAATATTAGAGGAAAAGTAAAACAGTGAGCACTTGAAACCAAAATCTTTAGCTAAAAGCTAGAATCCACAGCCAGGACTTTACCCTGGCGTGGCCTCAGATCTTAGGATTCTTTTGAAAGCTGGGCAGAGGAATTGCTCTCTGGTTTCCCTGGCCTGCTGGTAGTTGTACAACATCGCAATCATTTGTGAGCTGTGGGAAGCCACACAACAGAGGAATCGTGGAAGTTTTCAGTAATGTTGCTGACAGTTACTCCTGTACACCTAATTCTGTTAGCCAGCTTTTTGTGCCCATCACACAACAGCATTTTACAGAATACTGCTCCTAGGGACCCCAACAAAAAATGCAAAACCGTAGCCTTTGGGGTAAGCGTTAAGTGTGCAGCTCTGCAAAGTACAAGGGTAACTGCACAAACAGCAAGTAACAGACCGCGTTTATTGACAGATTACTCTCAGAACGGCACCAACGAGCAGGTAACGACACTGGAGACCACACTGTGTCCCAGAGCTATCCCTGGGGAAAAGACAACCATTAACAACATCACGTACCTGTTGATACACAAGGCCGCACGCCCTCAGCTGGGCAGCATGGTCACAGTGCGGCTCATCCCCTGCCTCTACACCCTCGTCTTCCTGGTGGGGCTGCCTTCAAACGGGCTGGCTCTGTGGGTCCTGGCCACCAGGGCTGAGAAGCTGACCTCCACTGTCTTTCTGATGAACTTGGCTGCAGCAGACCTGCTGCTCACCTTGGTGCTGCCCTTCAAGATTTTGTACTATTTCCTGGGGAACAACTGGCCCTTTGGGGAAGGCCTGTGCCGGCTCACCACAGCTTTCTTCTACGGGAACATGTACTGCTCAGTGCTGCTGCTCACATGCATCAGCGTCGACCGCTATCTGGCTGTGGTGCATCCTTTCTTTTCACGTTCTTTCCGCACCCCTGCCTTTGCTGCCGGCACCTGCACCGCCATCTGGCTCTGTGCTGCCGTCCTCACCCTGCCCCTGACCCTGCAGCAGCAGTCGTATCCCCTGTATGGAGCAGACATCACTCTCTGCCACGATGTTCTCCCCAGGCACGAGGACGACGGGTATTACTTCTACTACTTCATCTGCCTGATCGCTTGTGCTTTCCTCGCTCCTCTGGTGGTGATGCTGTTCAGCTACTGCTCAGTACTGCGAGCTCTCCTGGACAGTGGGAAGCGGTACTCCTACTCTATGAAGCTCATGGCTCTTGTGCTGTTCACACTTGTGGCCTTTTACACACCCAGCAACGTTCTCCTCCTTGTTCATTACTCCAGCTATCACTGCAAGCTGTACGGCAACCTGTATATCAGCTACATGGTGAGCCTGGCCATCAGTACCTTTAACAGCTGTGCTGATCCCTTTGTCTACTACTATGTTTCCGAAGACTTCCGAGATAAGGTGCGGAGGAGATTCTTCAGTCACAGAAAACAAAACTCCACATCCCTAAAAACCTCCAAGGAAACGCTCCCTCCAAAAAGTTCCAAAGATTCACTGGTGTAAGCCTCCATGCCAGCTCCCTGCTCCCAAGGCACTCACAAAATACATTGGGGATGAGATAAAGACAACACTGAGAATCCACAAGCTACATCCAGAGCAGCCAGCAGTATTTCCCTGGAGACAAAGTCCTTTCTCCTGTCTGCATAATTAAAACTGAATAAACCTGGACCACAGGATTCTTTGAGAGGCGTGGAGTCCAGAATACGTATAGATCTGTTCCTGGGACACTGCATGCAACTCCTCATCTGGTCCCATATTGCCAGGGATGCTCTTGCCAATATACCTAGGTCTGGTTTTCCTAATGCATCTTGCAGACTGATTGCTGTTTGTGTTCCATTTCTTTTTCTGCTACCGACTTGCTTGCTGTCCTTGAATGCATATTCCCTTCACCTAAAACTGAAAAAGTACAGGCACTTGCAAAACCGAATTTCTAAATGTTTCAAAAGTACTAGGAGGTACCAACATGAAAGGTACTCTCCTGAAATAAAATATTCTGTCAAGAGAACACAGAGCACTGGCTTTTCTAGCAAACGCATTCTTGGCTTGATTAGTAAGCAACACCATAGTAATGTCAGGCTATTGTTGGTCACAGGTGTAAAAATCCCATTCACTAATCCCTAATTTTGCAAATGACCCTTGGCATCCATAATTTCTCTGGGGCAAAGATTGTATTAATGGATTTTTTTTTTTTAAATATGTCTCTTGAAAGGAAATATTAAAGAAGGAACTGATAAAACCCTCACTCTAGAACCCCACACTTCTTTTGTGTAACGTCGCACACAATCAAGAGCTGTCTCCTATGAAACAGGTGACCAAGATTGTTCCTTATCAAAACCTGTTGCAAAGTTGATAAAAGGCAGCCAGCTCAGCTCTCAGACACAACTAGGTCATACTCCAGCAAGCAGCAAGGTAGAAAATGAGCTATGAACCTCCTTGGAGTTCCTGAATTCTTTAGTTTTACTGGTACAGACATGACATAAACCTATGATCAAACTTACCAGCCTACAATGTGAATAAGAAGAGGCAGACAAAATTGTCTTAAAATCAGTTTTTAATAAAATATTTATCAGAATCTAAAACAAACCCTTTTCTGGACTCAGACTTGCTAAGATTTGTGTGAACAAAATAAAAATGGTCATAGAACTGTTTGCGTGTACATGTATATGCAGGGATGAAATGCAGGTGAAAAACTAGAGCCTATCCCCTGTGGGTGCAGTACTGCACGTGCAGAGGACGTGCCCGCCACTGACCACAGGAGACCTGGTGTAGCCAGGGCTATTGCCAGTCAGAAATAGCAAGTACTAAAAAAACCCCAAACCCAACCCCAAAACCCAAACTGAGTTGAGGTTTTCTAAATAGATGATCTATTCACAATAATGAAACCCAGGTTATTGTGCATTAAATGTCAGTAATTGACATCAGCAAAGCAAGTGCCGTTGTTTCGATGATGTTCTTCAAGCAAGCTGAATATTATTCTGGTATTTGTTTTCTACTGAGGCTGATTAAGAAGAGGGGAAAGAGGGAAGACCAAAACACTTGGACAAGAAAGAACAAGGGAACTATTGCTTTAAAATAAATACCATGGTAATGATTACTCTGCATAATGTACAGTTACAAATATATAAATATTAATTTCATTGAAAGGACTGCAAGCAAAAATCACTGATAACTAGCACTGCTGCAGCTATTCAGTAACATAACTTGATGTAAGTAGGAATCTTACAAACCCACTGGCACTTTTCTCCTTTTGCAATGAGGGACCATCAGAGAAAGGAAAGGAGCAGCATCTCTCTGACAGAGGGAGGCAAACATCTCTAAGCCAGAAACATCCAAAGCCCAAAGCAGCAGCAGGCCTGCTGTCCTTGCTGGCTTTCCACCACCGAGCTGGCCTCTTCCTTGGTGGAAAAACAAAAAAAAAACAAAAAACAAACAAAAAAAAAATCAATCCCTTCTCCCCAAACCATAATGGGCTGGTCTTCACACAGTTAGAGCCTGAGTTTCCAGTGCTACATCTTTGCATTCTCTTATCAGTGTGACTGATAAGCTTCAAAGTCAGAACTGGGCCAAAGCCTATGAATAACACTGAGTCTGATAAGGCTACGCTGTGTCCAGTGGTCCTAGTGGACCTAGTGCTAAAGAGTTCCTGTATTCTAAGGAGGATTTTGAAGAATGGAGGAAAAATATTCTAGGATTTTTTTTTCCTAGATAAGAATGATTACAAGAAACACGACAACAAATCTGGAGCAAGGGAAAGCTATGGGCAGAGGGACCATTAACTGAGGTGGAGAAGAGGGCAGAGACCTGCTCCTTTACTCCTGTGATAGGGGAGAAAAGGGCAACCACAACCGTGTAATTGCAGGTTCCTTTATTCAATTCCTTAAATAAAATGGCTTTTTTTTTTAAACTACAGAAAAGAGCTAGTTTTGTGTGGCAAGACTGGGGGAAGGTGGAGGCTGCCTAGAGCAGATGGACGAGTGATTTCCCTGAAAGTGCCAAACGTGTGAAGAAGCACTCGAGGTGAAGTCAGGCTCCAGGATCCAGAAACCCTGGCACATTTCCTCACACACACTGTCCTGTTCTAACTGTATCTGTTTAGGGACGCTAAGGCTGCTCTGCCACTGCCTTCTGAGGGTCCAGGTCTCTCTAGCTCTTCCTCAAGTTGTAAAACAGCAGCAAGACTCCTCTGCCTCAACCAGGAGAGTGCACTGGCACACAGAGAGCCCACAGAACAAGGCCATGGTTGATGGTGGTTGATGGGCTGGCACTGCCAGGAGGAATTATTTAGCTGGCAGCAACGGGAAGATGTCTGCATCTTGAATTAGCACATTACATGTACCAGAGCCTGAGGAAAGTGAAGAAAGTAAGATTTAATATTTGGCTGAAATGCCCTAACTTAATCTCCATGTCCCCAGTGGTGATGCTGTCTGGGTGCCCAAGGATCTATGAGAGGACCAAGCAATATAAAATGACTTCAAATATCTATCCAAAAGCATGCAATGGACAAGACAAGGAAACTAAAGCCAGAGGATAGGAGGCTGAAGAATCCAGAACAGGTCCCAGCTTCTGTGGGAAGCTAGTCACACAGACATTATCAGGGTGACTAAATGTCTCATTCTTCCAGACTCAAAGCATTAAACAGCTGAGGCTGGAACCAGCAAACAGCAGGGTTTGTATTGTGCAGCTTTGATATTTAGAAAAGGAAAAAAAAAAAAACCCAAACTCTTGTTGCAGCTCACACTAGGTCTGTTATTTACCCAGGGGATAAATATTGACTCAGTCCTGTGTGTGTACACAATAGCCAGTGTCTGCCAGGCCAGTTACTTACAGGAGATGGAATTTAGTTTAAAGGCATTTATTTACCTGCCAGACAGGAATGCAGCCGCCAGCGCTTCCGCTGTGCTGTGCGGACACAGTGAGGACGTGGTCTGTTCATGCACACTGAAGAGACGTGGCAAAAACCTCTGCTGAGCAGCAGTGGGTACATATGGGCAGCAGCCACGTCAAGATCCTGCGAGGAGAGCTCAGAGCAGCCGTGAAGGAAGGGCTTGGAAAATTGCCAACAAAGCAGTTCTGAAATTTCTGGGAACTTCAAGACCAAGACCTTCATCATGTCAACTACATTCTGCAAATATCTGGCCCCAAACAAAAAGGACTGGAAACTGCATATGCCCAACTTCTGGGATACCTCCTGTTTTGTCCCCATGTGGACATTTTTCTGGAATAAAATTGCCTTTATTCTGGAATGGAATGTCTATACTGGGATATATTCTTGTCATGGTTCCTGTGTAAACAAGCCCTAAAAATGAATGGAGCTGGGCTTTTTCCTGTTTCCATTCACCAATAAACACCCTCAAAAGGAGTTTCCACCCCACTCTGGGTCCTGGTAACAATAGAAGTGGGAAGATAAAATATTAACACTATTTTGCAACAGGCAATTGCATGTAACTCCTCCAAAGAGAACAATGCTGCTCCAGGCAGGAAGGGAAACCAAAAAATCTTGGCTCCTGCACTTTTGGAAACACAAAGCTTTTGTTTTTAGTTTTACCACATTGCTTGGGGCAGGTCAGTCTAAGGGAGTCCAGCCTCTGTGACACCAGTGATTTGTACTGGCCAGCAGACCCAGGGCCTATGCACAGATTACCATATCCAGAACAACCACTGTATGGGGATCCTAGTGGGAGCAGAATAAAAGCAATTGGTGAAGTCAGGCAAGGATTTAAAAGGACTGGTCCTTGGGTCAGCTTTATTTTCATGCCAGGGTTACAAGGAGGAAAGGGGCTGAGAAGGCTGCAAGCAGCCCTTATCAGCACATAGTGCAACATGAAGAGGGCTCACCCACCTGATCCTTGTCACTGCTATGGCTGGCAAACTCCCCACCTGAAGCCTGCAGCCACATGGTGGACAGTCAAGCCTTTCAGCCCTGACACAGGATTTCAGTTTTCTCTTGTAAAATGTACCTCCCAACAACTTTCCTGAACATGGAGCCACTAGGGAAGTTTGTCTCTTGTGAGACATTGCTGTGGGTGCAGCAGACTTACGGGCTGGGGAAGATGATTAGTTTCTTGCTATGTCATCATTAGCAAAACACACTGATTTTTATTATTATAATTTGAGAGAAAACTTCTCAGCCATCTTTCCTCAAACAGCAGTTCAGCTAAGCACAAGGCCTGGACTTAGCTTCTAAATGTAGCTAGGAAATGGCATTTGCAGCATCCTGATAGTAGAGAAAATGCTTTGAAATGGACTATAGGTTTGGATTCCAGCCCCTATTTTTCTCACCTAGAGGGCACAGTATATTGGTCTCCCATCCTTGGAAGTAATCCAAAGAGGATGCACAAAAGGCAGGAAAATTGACAGAAAAATAACGCCGAGTGTCCCCCTTAGCGCTCCAGATCCCCCCCCCCCATGGGGCAGCAAAGCCTACAGTTCTGAGTGCCTCAGGAAGTAGTCATCGTTCGGTTTCTGTTCTGCAGCAGGTCGTCTGTAGGAACAAACTCATACAGGAGTTGATTCTGAGCCTCTTCTCTTTATTTAAATTATATATTTCTGTTGAAAAGAGAATATAATGAAGAAAAGTCACTTTCCCATTACATGTCTTTGTGAAACATCTCTGGGGCTGGGCTTAAAAGGTCACTTTTTTAGTCTGCTAGGGATGGAGACATTCAAGTCATGAAGACTTTTATATGCTGCCCTAGCAAGACCTCGTTCCTGGTGATTCCTTGCTAAAGACGTTAGCAAGTCAGTTGTAAGAACGCCCATTTTGAGAAGTTGAATATATTTGACCCAACACATGAGTTGGTACATTATATGTTGACTCTCAAACCAGATTTATGATGCCCCACTCTCTGGCTCACCATTCTACTGTGGTCACCACTTCCTGAATCTTGTCCACTTCTTTTAATGTGCTTGCTGTTGTCAGTTCTGCCACAATCTCAAAAACGTCTGCTTCCGATGCATAGGGGTCTGGGTCATATTCATAGGAGTAGTATGACAGATCTGTCTGTAGCGGAGGGCCTTCCTCTGCTGGAAAGGAAACCATAGAGTTGTGCTTTAGCCAAAGAAACTGCATTTCAGCATCATGTATTGCATCACAGAGAAGGGGAATGACATAAAAGGAAAGGAATGTTAATCAAGGAGGCAAATCAGGAGCAAAATGAGTGCCATACATGAGTAAAGGAGGCTACAAATGTCAATGGACCTGCAAATGCATGCTTAGAGTCACAGGCAAGGTAAAAGCTGATGTAAATCAGAATTTTCTGTTTCCTAGTCTGAGACTTGGGCACTGGAAAAAAAAAGAAAGAAATCATAGCAGGGGAGGAAAAAAAAAAAAAGAGGGGTCATGTAATTTGAAAAAGTCTCAAAGTTTCATTCTGAAGTATCTAATTTTAGTCATTAACTGAGGTGCTTAAGTTAGGAACGAGTTCACACCAAGACCTCTACACAGTAAGGTAAAAGTAAGAGATCTCTTCGGGAACACCAGACGTCACAGATGAGTTACTCTGCACCCTAAAAATACATCTCTCTCCTTTGATTAGATTCAAGGCAAGGACCTCAGTTAAGGAGAGACCAATCCATATAAAGCTGTGTAATGTGTGCATTCTTTTAAGCCCCATTTTATAAAAGTCAGTTACAAAGTTAAAAGGCAGACTCTGTCAGAGCAGTTTACTTGGTGCATGTCATGAAAAGGCTCAGTTTAAACAGCTAGATTTCTTTTCAGCCCAACCAGAATGAAGATTTTGGCACAACAGGCCAGGAGCCTACATCAAAGCCATTCACTTCTCCCTCAGCCTGAACTAACAGTAGCTGAGATACATCTGCTTCAGCACAGTCACATTCCACTGAGAAACTTCCATCATTTAAGAAAGGAACAGATGCATTACAGGCAGAAACAGATATTTATCCTGCTTGCATCCACTCCAGTCTATACTAAGACATTGGCAGGTCACTCACCCAGTACATATCCCGCTCAAAACAGGCTGTGCCTCTCTGTGGTGGGTGATTACTCACTGTCCAGAGGGTAACACTTTAAGATAAAACTTCTAGGAATACCAATAGGTCTCCGTTTTCTAAACTGTTCCTCGAGCCAGCTCAGCTGTCCATCTTTCCTGTTTGCTTTCCACATACACTGCTCTAATCCAAACCAAAGCAATCACTGAAACAGTGTTGTAAGGAGGAAAAGTCCCCCTCCTCCCTCCCCGAAAAGTTGGCTTTATTTAAGGAGAACGCTCATCAAGGCCTTTGAAAATGTTTGTTCTCTAGAAATAAAATATCTGAAGGCTCTTCCCTGTTTGCCTCCCACATCCTCCCAGCAACAGGCTCAGCCCTAGGCAAGGGAATGCTTGCCTGAGAGCAGAGTCAGTCTCTGTGTTCACTTCTTCTTGGCCCTCTCCAAGTGAGAACCTGCCAGATCATGAGCTCGTTCTATGAATGGATGATTGCTGTCCACCAGGGACAGAATTAACATCACAGACCTCACTCTTCCCAGGAATGCAGCATTGGAGTCAAAGCAAAGACGAAAGGCCGACATTTCCTGTTGCATACAAACCACTCCCCCATCTCCAAATGTGTGTGCCTAAGCCAATGTTTGCTGAACACCGATGGGGTGAAAGGAAAAATGGCCCATTGCCAGTTCAATCAATCCTAAAAGAACAGCGGTCCTGTGAATAATGCGCCTGCCAGGGGGTGTTGCGAGATGAGTCCACCTGGAAGCAGAGTTCACTCTGATGTTCCTGCTAGGAGCTAGTGATGAGTGATGGCATTTAATTTTTTTAAAAAATAACACCATCACCACCACCAAATAAAAGTATCTTAATTCCACCTAGAATTTTCTTCCAGCTACTGGCCCTTCTAATTGCTAGAGCAGTACAAATAACATGGCTCCAGCTGTGGGGAGAAGGCTGGGGGGGGTCAGTCAGCACGAAGCTGGGTGGGCTGCCTGCTCGGAGCAGCACGGAGTACAACACCGCAGCAGCACTGACACTGCCGAGTACTGCTGCACCACGCTTTGTATTGCTTTTCCATCAGATAGATGTAGAATAACATTACCATGATATCAACATCTTGTCTTCCAACATCAGATAGATGTAGAATCACAACATTACCATGATATCAACATCTTGTCTTCCAACATCAGTGGCTACACATTTAGTGCTTTTGGCAGAGAAGATTTAGGGCAGTTTCAGAAGACCGTTACTGAGGTTGAGGGTAGTGAAACACTGGAACAGGTTGCCCAGAGAGGTAGTGGAGGCCCCATCCCTGGGAACATTCCAGGCCAGGTTGGCCGGGGCTGTGAGCAACCTGATGTGGTTCAAGGTGTCCCTGCTCCTGCAGGGGGGTTGGACTAGATGACCTCTAGGGGTCCCTTCCAACCCAAAACATTCTATGATTCTATGATCTGTGGAAGCAATCAAAGAACCACTTCATCAGAGAGATGGTATCAGAGCTACTGAGGATCCCTGAGGCCTTGAAATACACCCATATTTTTGTAGCCTAGTGTGTCACTGGTGTTAGGAAAGCCACAGACGGTAAAGCACTTGAGATTACTGATACTCCAGTTAGCAACCGAAATCCTGCTCCAAGAACGTTCGGTCCAAACAAACATGACTGGAGCAGGCTGTGAGAGTGTACTAGCAGAGCTTCAATGCTTAGAGGCAGAGGCCGGTCCATCAAAAACCTTCCATCCCTCTGAGTCCCAGTAATTCACCTGAGAAAAAAAACAGCTGAAGAGGGTGATTCAGACATGATTTGTTTCAGTCAAGTCCTGTCACCCAGGACACTTCCCTCGCAACCAAGAGAATATTTCTAAAGATGCCAAGAGGTTCTACCCATCTGTACAAAAAAAGGCTACAGTTTTAAGAGCAAACCTCAGCCATTCTGTCTCACTTGCTGCAACATCTGCTGCAGCCTTTTGAAAGGCATTTTAAAACGCTTTGACAATAGCTAGGTGCTGCAAGAAGCACTGCACCCTGATTTTTCAGGACCATCTCTATACAATTGTTTACCTTGAAGAGCGTAACTCAAAAGCTGTTGTTTATTCTGACAAACTCATGGGTGTATATGGAACGACACTGCAGGTCTATGTTTGCCAGAGTGAGCCCAAACACATTATGAAGTGTCCCCACTGTTTGCTGGAAGGAAGCTGGCTCTCATTGTTTCCATTGCTGGGGTAACATAGACAAGAGCTAACAATGAAAGCATCAATCAAACCAAGCTGAGCCTGCACAAGTCATACGGCAAATACAGAAGGGTTTCAGACAATATAAACACCACGAGGTTCTCCAGGAAAATGGTATTTCCTGAAGATTAACACACTGAGGCAGTTTCACCAACCTGCCCTAAGCTTGATTTGGCTCCTGGAGTTTTGCATCCTTTTAGGAAATCACAGATTTAGACATGGCTCATCAAAACTTTCACTAGAAACTCAGAGCACCTGAGCCGACTTAAACCAATCACATGCTTCAATGCTAACAAACCAGCGAGTCCAAACGAAACCCGTGTATAAGGAGGGATTCATTCATTTGTTAAACTTTGATTCATGTACCGTGTGGTTGACCTGAGAGGAGCCCAGAGGATTAATGAAAATCACATGCTGGGTGCTTTTCCTGATGCAGGATTTAGTCAGTTTTATTTCTGAATGCTCACTCTGCCATGGCTGCTCAGACAGCTCAGTTCAGAGGAGTATCTGCCTTCCAGGAGACTCTCAACTTGAATGCTTACAGATCCTAGAACAA
The DNA here is from genome assembly GCF_000687185.1 of Egretta garzetta. Classification (NCBI taxonomy): domain Eukaryota; kingdom Metazoa; phylum Chordata; class Aves; order Pelecaniformes; family Ardeidae; genus Egretta; species Egretta garzetta. The sequence continues at coordinate 1,964,740 of NW_009259329.1, forward strand.
AGCCAGCTCTAAATGGTTGTGCTTTGACAAACGCATCCTTACGGCACCCAGGCCTGTTAATCTAACGTGTATAAAAATGCCACACCAAAAACCCCACCAGAATTTCCACTTTTGCTCTTATTGATAGCCTACTGAGCCAACATTGCTTTTGTTGGTTTAGAACAGAAACCAGAGGGTTATTTTTTTTAGGTACTTTAATGCAGATTATTTCAGAAACACTGTTCTGAAGATTTTTGGATTGTGGACTACCGTCAAGTTCCACAATTTTTTTCCCAGGTAACTATATTTTTACTGTCAAATTTTTATTTTAAAATAATGTAATTGCAGTTCCGTTTTGTAGACCAGCAACAAAACACTTAGTATGGCCTTGCATACCAGCAATGCCCTACAGAGCAGTTTGGGAATGATGCTTTAAAGGGTTCAGGTTGCAAACAGAGTTTCCATGCTGAGTACATGGCATTTGCACAGAATAAAAAGCAACAAGCATTGATCTCAATTATTCTAACAGACAGCAACCATATATATATATATAGTCACACTAAGTCCAGAAACAAAGGGAGAGAAAACAGGAGAGACATTAAACACTGTAAGATTGAATGACCTATAGAAATAGTCATAATGGAATATTCACTGTGCTTTTACACCTTAATAAGAAAACTGTCCATCAACTTCCGTAGAGCATAGGAAGGGCAAAGAACAGGATGGTGTCTCTCATGTTGGCCACATGCAGGTCTGAACTGTGGTACACAAGAAGGACATGAGAAGGCACAGACTCTTCTCTTGAAGAATTAACTTGTTTTACCGATTTGTTAGGAGAGTGAGAGGCCAGAGGAAAATTAATGAGTGGAAAGCAGCCAGGAAAAATCTAGTCCAGTTTATTTACTAGAAACAGCATGAAACAAACTATTCTATTGACCCTCCACTGCTTCTTGGTGAGATTTATTGTGAGCCATAAGCAAGTTCGACATGAGTCTTGGAAAAAAGTGTATGAATATAAGCACCAAATAAAATGAGCAGCCAAATTCCTGGCTACTCCATCTACTGACCTTAACATTTCTGCTCACTGAGGCCCTTTATTCTAAACAGCAGCTTTAAGGGAATCAAGACTGCCAGCTCAATTTTTGCACAGAACTGCTAGAGACAAAGTTAATCCACCTGGATTCTAGTTCTTGCAATGGTTTGGTCTGTTGTCATGTCCTGTTCAGTTGTTTGTTGAAACACATTACATCAGCCTGGTTTTAAAAGTGATCTTTCCAGCTTAATACTGAAGAAAAGATCACAGAGTGCGCATTGTTCAGACATACCAAGGCTGAGAAAATAGAAGGATCGCTTGCCCACTCCTATAAAGCAATTACCTAAATCTTGCATATGCACTGAATAGAGCACGTATCACGCGAGACTTCCAGAAAGGAAAAGGCCTAGAAGAGCTAGTATGTTGTTAAATAGTTATCATCCTGGTTTCCTTGACCTGTTTATTTTTCCAGACTTCTGAATGCTCTGTCTTTTCTAAAAGATGAAGAAATTCAGCATCTTTACTTAAATGTGCTTAGGAGCCTTATATACTTTTATATAGTAGTAGGATAAACCTTAACCTTGCTAAAGAAAAAGGGCTTGGATAAATGCAAAGGTATGATATTACCTGCTGGAGTTTGTTGAACACTGGGTTGCTCAACTGTGTGGGAGTGTGTCTCCCTTTCTTCTGGCAAATTCTTGGCTGTAAATAAAAAGAAAAACAAATGCATTGGTTATAAAAAAAATCTGTTAATGACTCTCTAGAAAATGTTTGCATTTCTGGAGGTGGCCTACTCAGTTCACTGAGCTACTACACTGCACATGTTGAAAGGCCATGCAGAATCTCCAAAGAATGCCACATTGTACGGACGTAATTTTTATCTGGGATTATTCACTTCAGATAAAACAGTATCACTAATTTTCTCAGAAGTTCATTCTGATTGATAAAACATGTATTCACAAGAACAGAAAACCAGTTATTCTGAGCTAAGTGGAAGGAAGTTACTCTTATAACTTAATCCCCTGTAGTACGAGTAGCATATGAGGTTTTGAATTCTCCTCTTTTCCCTACCACATGCATGTAATTATAATTTGCTTAGATGAGGATTTGTAGCGTTCTGCAACTAGGTCGTAACAGAAAAAGGGAACTGAATGAAACCTACAGGCAGAACACTGAGACATAGGCATCTGTTCTATCCTTGTATTATTCCTGCACGATGCTACTTCCATCTGGCAATGGTTCGGGTAAATCTGTCCATCTGATCCACATACAGGCTCCCCATCATAGCCACAGTCTCGCGAACACATGCACTGCTCAAAATACTCATCCTCCAAGCAGCCAAAAATGTTATTGCATGGTCCAGAGTGAACAAAGCCTGAAAAGTAAACAAAAACATCCAAAGCACTATTTTTGCATAGCATGGAGAAGGGGAAGATGGAGTGGAGATGTATTTCTCTGATGTAAGTTTTCACGTTGAATTCCCTAAGACTTCTCGTAGGAATTTACAAACTTGGTAGAAATAATAGCTCTGGGAATAAAGCTGTCTTTCTGAAAGAACCGTATTGCAGTAGATTCCAGATATAGCATAAAGCAACTATTTTGTATGGCACAGAGGACAGAAAGGAACGTACAGTTCCTGGGGAAAGTTATTCCTTTCACTGATGCATGAAATCGTTCAATCTTCCCACAGTTAATTGTGGAACTCTACTACAAGATATTTTAGAGAAAGAAAAATCAAATTGCATTTTAAACCTTTACATTTATCAACACATCTCACCTTGTGCAGGTTCTTCCAGAATTATACATTATATCTTGCCTCTGAAGCAAATAATAGTCACTTTGGTGACTGAAGAATAGACTACATCAGTCTGTTTGGCTGCCCTAAGTTTAATACTGCTATCCCACAAACCTTTGTAAAACTTCCACTAACACAGATAGTGAAACAGAGCATTTTTCTAAATATAATTTTGAGTTCTGAACTCCTGGAAAGTATGTCTGTGGGCTCCATTTTCTAAAAAAATTGCTTGGCTTTGGTGCAACTTACCAACCCACTGGCTAGCTGAGCTTTCCACCTCATTGCACGTTGGCCCATCACAGAGCTCCCGAGCCAAGGGACTGTTTTCACTCACGTTGTAGAAACGAGTTGCTTCAAAAGCTGCAGGCCAGCAAGAATGAGAAGTCACAACTGACCCTTATGCCTAGAGCTGTAAAGCTGGCAAAAATCAAAGGAAAACAGGCACATACCTGGCTCATAGTAATCATATACTTTGATAGGAACAGGAGCTGTTTTCCCAACTATATGCTCTCTGAAAGCTTGAAACTTTACACAGGTCATGCACTGGCTGGGAATCTGTATGAAATTATGCAAAAGACTCATTGTAACAAAAACTGCACTTTAGTGAAGAGATGGATAAACAAATGTAGCGTGTGCCCTAATGTAACATGCTGTGCTGGACACCTGGGGAGAATAAAGACACCTACAGTACTAGGTATAGAGAGAAAGATAATGAATAAAAGCCAAAGAGGATGAATTAAAATACGTGATACTTTGCTGGCCTTTAAAGCACATACTTGCCATACAACAGCATCAGAAAGTCAAACCTGAAACTCAAGCTGGTTTACCTAACATGACTGCTGTCATCAGGAGTGCTTATTAATGCAACTACCTAACACTTTACTGCTGATGACCAAGCCAGGAGTGATCTCATCTTCCGCTCTCAGGTATGTGCTGTGAGATCTGAATCAGACTGCATTTTTACTCTGCCTTTTAGCAATGCTAGCTGTACCTGAAGATAAAATTATTTTGAGGCAAAAACTAAGTGATATCTGCCCAGAAATTCTATATGGGCTGAAGCTAATCTCCTGCCTCTTATGGTTTAGGTTTCCAACCAAAAGCGCAACACCTACCTGCCTCAAAAGAAGCTCAAGCAACTGGCCAGTTAAAGCTGCATGGTAATCCTCATCTGTGAGGGACCATCAACACCAATACACTATATCTATGCCTGATCCACTGGTCATTTGCCTTTCACTGAAAAGCAACATAATTAGAAGAAACAAAGTCATTACCTCATCAAAATAAAAAAGGACTTTTCTTCCATCCACTTCGTATCTTTTTAATCCAATTTGCTTGTTCATCAATAACTGGGGAAAAAAACCAACAGGTTTAGATTCATCTCATTTTATAGAAAACAGTTTGAAGTTAGAGAAGAAAGAATTTAGATTGCTCATAAAACAGATCAGACACTAAACCCTAGAGATGATTTCTGCTGGAAAAGGATGTTTCAGTAAAGAGAGAGGGGAAATGCAAAGAGGATTGCAGTTGCTGTCATACAACCGAGGAAAAAGCCATCCGTGTTCTTTTGTGATGAGGAATGCTTGCAAGGTGCACAATGCTGAGTGTTCTCCCTGGTGCATTTATCTCCCTCCGACTATGCCTGACATATCATCCATAATCTAATTGAATAGCTCCCAGATTGTTTTCAGTACCAAGTCTCAAGCAAGACCTCAGAGACCTCAAAACACTCGATAAGTCTCTTATTTACACTCCTTCAGACCGCCAGGGAATTATGCTGCTGGATCACACCAGGTATTACAGGTCCCTGCTCCCACCAGCTGAAAAACCCAAAACATTCTTCTGCCAGGAAAATTAATCCTTACATTTGAAAAGAGCAGCCATTTGAAAGAGCCCTAGGCATCCTCCCTTTTGACGAACGGGGTCAGGCCAAGCCTCTGCTACTCATCTTCTCTCCTTCTGAAGCCCAGGGGTTTGTAATTTGCATTGTACCAGTGCTTTTTATTTATTGGGACAATCTGCTTACCTAAGGAGTATCAGAACACAATCTAAGAGTACTTCCCACATCTGGGGTGCTACTGCCCCTAATCTACCCCAGCCATTTGTAAAAGTGCTCCAAGCTCATCTCCTCATGCTGACTGCAGGTCTGTGTGTATATCATGATCACTGTCTTCAGAGGAAAGGGCAAGAGCCCTCCCTTTATGGAATTACTGCACCCCCCCAAAGAACCTAGTAACTCTCTCCCTGGTACAGAACTTGTCAGCTGACCAATCATTACTGCTGTGATAAATTGTATTCAGAACACATCTATCATGTGAAAAACATTAATCCAGAAGCTGGGGAGGGTGATGGTCTGTGGAGAAGGACTCTTGTGCTTTAATCTCAGTTTGGGGAACAGAGTAAGGGTGAGAGCAGATACTTTAATTCTATTCTCCAAACTGTCCTATTACTTTAACCTCTCTGTCAGACAATCCCATTTGTGACATAGGGATAGTATATCCTTGGCTTTTTTTATTTTTTTTTTAAACGTTCCTAAGTTATTTTGAGATCTTAGAATGAAAACTCTGTGGAAAGGAGAACAAAGCATTATTATTATTGTTATGCATTAGAAACAATGACATGAAGCAAAAAGCATTTCTACTGAAATTTGCCCAAACCTGCTACCAACAGCTTTAACTGTGAATTTTTTCAGCATAGTGCTTCTAGTTGTAAAACCCTGCACACAGCTTCCTGCTATTACTGTAACAAGCAAAGGAACATGTGTTTAAGTCCCACACAATATGGAAAGGGCCAATTTAATTTGTCCTTATAATTTTAGGGGCCTGATGGTGGCTGTTATTACTCAGCAGTAGATGGCTGCAGACAGTCCTTTTATGAGGGCTTGGAGAGGCTGGCGCCACCGGGAAATGCTCAGCTCAGCTAAAGTTGCATTTTTCTGGTGAAGCTTGATATATACCAGCCTGTGGTGACCTCCTGACCTTGTCGACACCCAACATTATTAGGAGGATTTGTGGCTGCACAGCCAGGGGGGCTGCCCTCAACGTGCAACAGAGCATTCATTAACCATCACTGCCCCGGAGCTGCACATGGGTCCGCTCTGTGCACACTGCTCCCTTGTGATGGCAAACAACAAACAAGGAAATCTGATTTACAGCCCTACCCCTCCTCACCAGGAGGAGAGGGAAACAGCTAGGGTAACAAGAAAATGCAACGGTGGGAATGGCAGGGCTCTGCTGAAGGTGGTGTCCAAAATACGAGACAAAAGTAGTACCGTGTCTTCAGTGGAAGAATTTCAGTTTTGTCAGCATGATTTGGATACACATTTGATAGCCATGAATAAATCACAGGGGTTGTATCTGCATCTTCACTGCCTACCTACATATATGCTTGAGCTTTGTCCCTACATTTAATTTTTACAGATGCAAAGGGTTTCTGCAATAAGAAAGATGGAATTCAGCTCTTTGAGGGGGATGTTTTCCCTTGAAGATGCAATATCCTTCCCAATTTAGCAAAATCTCCTACTGCCCAAGGAAGTAATTCTGTTCTGGTTGTAGAAATGGACTGCCCAGTACTGAATCCCAAGCACCGAGTCCTCTCGCCAAATCGAGTCACCAATTACATAGTCTTTTACCCAAAGAACTCTCCAAACAGTGGGTTTTGAACCAGCTCTTTTGTATCTGACAAGCACTGAAAAAGTATGCACTGCATGAAGTACCTGACATCCTTCTGAGATTTGCAAGGACTTAACTCAGATCAGCTCTGTGCTGCAGGAGCTCAGCCTTCCCAGTTAAGAAAGAAAATCAGCCTCTTTTCCCATTAAGACAGGCAGAGAAAGGAAAAAAAATCACCTGCTACTATATGCACACAGACCCTAAGAGATGGGATTACACGGGGACTCTGTTGCTTCTCTGCCCATAGAAGCAGGAACATGAGATTCAGACAGGTGGGAAGATGCCACAAGGGAAAGCACAACTACCTTGTCTGCTTAGTGCTAAAGAAAGCCTAATGTGATGGAGAGCTCATTCAGCACTGAGAAAACTCTTGTCCAGTAGCAGGGCAGCTTGCTTTTACCCTCTGACTGCTTCTGTCCAGGCCAGGTTTGGGGATGTGACAGAACAGAGGAAGGGTAGGAAGCTGAACCATGATGCTTCCCAGACATTCATGGATCTGTCCGACACAAGCAGTGTGGGTAAATCTCCCTGTTTCTCTGCTCTAATTTCCACACGCCCAGTGTTTGTTTCTGATTTAGGAGTGCTGACCAGCACCTGGTCAAGGAACCAGCAGTGCCGAGACACCAGCAAGATGGCACTGAATGTGACAGAAGAATCTCTGAAGCAGTGAGAAACCAAACATTGGAGGCAAGCTGGTGTCACAGAGCACAAGGGTTATGGCAACACACCAGAAGACAAGAGAGAGTAAGGTACTGCAAACAAAAGTGTTTTGAAACATTATACAGCCAGTTCATTGGGGAACCAGAATCAGAGTTTCCTTGCAGAGTGTATACCCTAATGTTAGTCATATATTCACAATTGTCTTCACTGTTTCCTCTACTTGGAACATGTACAACATGCCCTGAACACAGGTTAGTGTAAACCATCAGCACAGCACAGGAGCAGATTGCTGCGTGTAGCAGCCTTTTAGTAGTAACTAAATGCAAAATAAGCACCTTTGGTTTACAAGTCTTTATCTGGGACACTTCTCTGGCCCAGCCATGTAAATGAGCCTCATACCAGAGCACAGCTGCCTTGGCAAAAAGGATAAAAAGTTCAGGGACTGAAATGACAGAACTTTTGCAGTCCCTTGTAACACATGAGCTTATGGGACCTTCTCAGGACTCCCAGCCTAGAAATTCTTAACTCTGTCCCCTGCTGAAACCAGTAAAGGAGATGTTCACAGAGTACAGCCTAGACAATGGGAGCTCCCATTTCTGTAATTGCTACTTAGCTTGTTTCAGGAAAAAAGGAGTATGGGGATTTGTTACTTGACCAAACAAATTTTCTGTTCTTCTGTAATGAAACCCCCTTTGTACTCTTTGTTTCAATTCTTTGCCTCCCCTTACTCCTCCTTTTTCTCTGCTGATAAAACATTCCATGGGTTTAACACCATAAAGGTATCCTGTTGGTCTCCTCCTGTCCCATTTTGAGATCTCAACCAAAGCCAGGTTTCCATCCATATTTTTCTGCCATTATTTATGTAAATTACTGTGAAAAAGAACTTTGAAAGCAGTAGAAATGAACCAAACCCACTACAGTCCCCCTCACCTAATTTTCCTCCTTTCTCTTACCACAGGGTCACTGGAGACCTCCTACTGGTGGTCTTGCCTCATCTGAATAGCCATATTCAGTTTGTTGCACCATTTGTTGTATGTGAGAGAGAATATCACACTCAAAGGTCAATAGGCAAATAAAAATTGATACATTTTACATGCATGCATTTGAAAACAGAATTCTCAACATGCAGCTAGTGAACAGACGTAAAAATAACTTTGATATTTCTCTTTACAGGAATAATTTCGTAGCTGATCAACACACATAGCTGTACAAAAGTATTCCAGCACAGCTCCCAGATACTGAAAAGATGCAATTCCCTTCTCAGGGACTAATACACAAGTTTCTCTGGCTTCAGTGACAGCCCAGGAGACTATCTGACAGCAGATTTTGACATGGATTGTAAGCCCCTAAAAAGGAACCTATTTGCCCCATTTTCTCCAAGAAAATGCAATGGTGTTTGTATTAGAAATTAACCAAATCAAGAGAAATCCTAAAGAAGACAAAGCAGTGTGCACTCTTCCTTGAATTAGGATGACAAATTGAACTGCCTGGTCTTCACTACAATTCTAATTTAAAATTCTTTCCCCCAGTATAATAATGATAAAGTTATTAGCAGAATAGATCTTTTGGAAGCAAAATACTTTTCAGCTCTTTACCAGTTCTCAAGGATGCAAGGATTTTACACCTCTTTAGTTACATAGTCCTTAAAAACTCTGATTTGCAGCATAAAAATCACCAGTGAATAAACTGTAATGCTTCCACAAAATATAAAGTAAAGCTGAAGATTACAGTTCATCTCCCCTAGAGGGCTGGCTGGGTAAGAGGCACATTCTGTCCACCTCAGTTTGGCTTGCAATAAACATGATGTTCTCCCAGAAGAAGAAAAAAAAAAAAAAAAAAAGAAAAAAAGAAAAGAGGCAAAAAATTCCAAGACACAGAGCCTCCAAAGAAATGGAATCCAGATGTTGGAGATAACACAGCCCACTAAGAAGCCATAAACAGCTCCTGTTAGAGCACATTTTCACTTCAGCATTTCCAAATGGGTCTCATTTAATTACTGGGCACTGTGCTCAGTAACAAACCTTCATTTGGCTATGTTCTGAGCAAGATTAACAAATTTACCAAACATCTGTTTACGCATTTCAGATAAATATTTTTTTGACAAGTGAAATCTCCCCCCCCCCAATTTCAATTGTCTCTTTTTGGACAGTGCTCTAACATCCAATGGCATTTGTTTCCTATTGCTCCCCAAAGGCAACCCCTGGCAATTATTCGAGAGCCAGGTTCTGGCCCACGATCATGCCTTGCATTCTCATTACAGCATCTTACCTGCTCTAGGCTCTCAATATCAGCACGAAATCCTGAGAACAATGGTACTTCCAAGACAGCCATGTTAGAAGATCCAGAGTGCAGCCATCTTCCCATGAGAACACAAAGAGAGAAAGAATGAAAACAAACTCAGGATCCAAGATAATAAATGGTACATGGACAACTCAGGATGGAGAACAACTGAAACAAACATCAGAGGAAAAAAAAATTAAAAGGATCTACTCTTCTTTGAAGGACTTGTTGAAAGCCACAGTTTACTTGCCTTTACAAAATCCTCTTTTCTGCTTTTATTCAACAAAATAACTCACAGAGGGCAGAGATGTAGGAGATGTCCAGGCAAATGGAGGCAGAAAAGCAGAAGGAAGGATGTAGTTTCCTGTGGGGCTGCTTGCCTCATTTTTCAATTAATTACTGAGAAAATGCACTTGGTAAAAGTGAATAACCCCTTGGAGTAGAAGAAACTTCTGTTCTTTCCTAAGTGGAGGGCTGTAAATGGATCGTGGTGTAAGAGGAATGTTACTTCCCAATACCAGGCAGAGTCATTCAACCCTGGGGTTTTCATAAATGGCCATTTCCCTCCAGCATCTAATTAACACTGAGAAAAGTGTCTTTGCTAACGAGTCAGCAACCTCACTCTCTAGTTACTCGTGTTAAAGAATTCACTCCCTATATTGACCTCTGTAACATCAATGGAGACACCAAAAAAACACTGAAATTCAGAGTTGTTACTGCTGAAGTACACATTAAAAAAAATCCAGAACAAGGCTCCTTTTCTCTGCATTCGCATACAGTCAGCTCTAAACTATCCCTCCTTGGCAGCTTACCTGTTTGCTGTTTAGTTGCACCACAAAGACAACGAGCTTGGACCCAGGAGGACTTATTAGCTCATGCCCAGCACTGAGAAAACACAGCACGCAGCTTCCAGGATCAAATTTGTCAGATCTGAACTGGCTCCTGCAGGGGTGCTTGGAGGCCTTTATATGGAGACCTCCACAGCCAGGGTGGGTGTGTGAGGTTGCTGAAGCTCTGCACAGAGCCAACCTGGATGTAATGCCACAGCCATGCTCAATACACCCACAGTAGCATGCGATGGTCTGTGGACAGATCCAGCTGGCTCTGTGTAAGCCAGTTCGGGGCTGACAATCTCTCAGACTCATTAAGCATTGTTAATCCCGATCCAACTCCATGCGCCATACTCCCTAAAAAATCCTTTAGTATCCCTTTAACTGCTTTCTCCCTCAAAAGTGCCCCAAGGACTTCACTGAGCATGAAAACACTTAAACCAATTACATTCTGAAGAACACCCCCAGCTCAAAATATTTCAATTGTCATCCTTAGATGCACTCCTCTATTCGCATTGCCTAAATAAGATGAAGAAGGAGTTATAAGAGCATCGTTACAGGAAGAAGGGGAGGAAAGGGAAGATTTCATTTGCTTTTGTTTTCTTTCCAAGCAATCAATCTCTTTGGACTGGGCTTCCTCTCAAATTTCTGTCTTTGCTCCAGCAATTCCCAAGGCAGAAGTTTCAGAAATAACAACAGAAAGGTTGTGTTGATGCAGGGCGGCCTCCTTAGTCACAGGCATCTTCAAGGGACTGACAAGACTTTTTAAGCCTACCTCCCCAATACAAGCTGCACTGCTTAGGCAGGGGACGAAGAGGTTGAGAACATGATCTGGTGTTATATACAGCCAGAGTGACCCTAACAAACTTTTGGATTATAAGTTTGAGCTGCTCGTCACTGGCTGTTGTTACTGGAGGGAGGAAGAATTCAACTAGGCTGAAAAATGCCTGGCCCAGGATTTCACAGGCTTGTGACAAATGGGAGGCAACACATCTGCCAGCGACACGGCCATGTAAGTGGCAAGTGTGTTGAGAGACATAACAAGATCTCATCTTTGCCTGGAACCACTGCAACTGTTTTCAGGACTGTAGTTACTGCATGGTGTTGCCTCTGCAGGGAGGAATGAGACAGAAACCAATAGGGGAGCAAAAGTTTTCCATTTCCATGAATTATACCCGAGCTGTTCACTTGACTTCTGCTGTTTCAGTTCAGTGAAGCTGCAGCCCCACCACCTGCCATGCTCCTGGTCACAGACATGCAGAACAGTTATGAAATTCCTGGGAATGGCTTCGTCTGTTATACAGTAGGATACTGTAAGCCCTCCATATTTACTTTGGTTGTGGCTTTCGCTCTTTTGGGCCAACTTTCCAACAACCTGCTTAAGAACCAAAACATTTTGTAAAGACATCAGCAACTCCTGATTATCGCAGCAGTCCTGATGTGTTTAAGCAAAATGTGTAAGTGGATTGAATACAGGGCAGAAACTATTCTTGCTGCTGTTTGTGTACAGGCAAGCTGTTTTCTCTTAAATTTCCCAATCTGTAAAATGAGACAGAACTGCTTATGTCTTTGCAAAGTGCTTTGAGAGCTAGGAATGAAACTTCAGTAACATGCCATCTTTAAAAGATATTTTAAATTTCTTCATGTGGAATAAGGAGATAAGCAATAAGCTTTAGAGAGCTTACTGACAAATATCTGCATATATTGTGCCTTTACCATAGATTTAAAAAAATCCTACCACAGCAACAAGCAACTTCTGTTAGGTTTTTGGTATCCAAAACTGAAGAATAAGCAACTCAAACATTAAAGTCAAGTAATAATATTTATAGAACTGTCAACATGTTTAAGATAGGAGTTAACTGGCTGAAATTACCTAGCCCTTTTAGGCTTTTAAGGAAAGCCTGTTACTGAAGACCTAGAAAATAATGCAGAACTTTTTATTTTCCACCTGATACAAGTAAATGACATTCGATTTGTCTTCTTCAGGCCTTGGAGAGGCAATAGTGCAACTTAATAATAAAAACCCAAGGTGCTGCCCTCTTTGTAAATTTTGTTCTTGTTTCTCTAACATATATATATATACTTAGCACTAAAATTATTAATGCCAGCAGACAATGCTCGTGAATGCCCATTCAATAACTCTGTCCTACAAGCCACAATAATGGTTGAAATTCTGCATTCCGCATGTGAGGTGTCTTATCTTACACTGTTTGAGACAGACAGTACAGCAAGAAAGAAGTCAGTATTTTTCCTCTATCAATGAACATATCAGTATAGATGTGCTGATCAGCAAACCAGATGGTCTCTGAAAAACAGGCAGGACATGATGCAAACTGGCATTTCCTACCTAGTGCACGTCTCCAGTATGACTTTGTACTCCTGATGGTCCTGATCTGAAGCTGGGTCATCATCATCCACCAGTGCCCTCTCTCTGTGCAAGGCTTCGGAGCGATTCTCATCTGGAGAGACAGACCGCAGGAGATTTGGAGCTTGAAGATGCTGCTCTGACTTTGGCTCCTTCAGGTTAACCAGGAGCTGGAAAGCTGGTTTGGCAATAGGATCAGGTACATTGTAAGTGACATCAATCTGCAGCAGAAAGGGGCGGGGGGAGGGAAATGAAACAAAACAAATCAGGGCAGTTTGTTAGACTCCAACGTTTCATAGCATCTACAAATGTTCCCCAAAGACCAGCATAAACACCAGATCTCTTCAGAGAGAGGAAATGGCAGGCACAGAGGCAACAGAGGATTTGCAACGCCTGTGTGTAAGTAAAGATACACCAGAGCAGATTCACCCTACTACAATTACATTTACTTCTACGAATTAAAGGAACACCACGTTATATAATTACTTTGAGAGAAATTCAAAGTTAACTCCTTCCTCAACACAAACTGGGATTAAAAAAAGCAGCAAATAGACTGTGAGGTTAGAAATCACCTGCTCATATACTTTCTCCAGCCCCATGGCAATTTTACCTGCATCAGGCAGCAGCCTTCACCTTTGGCACTCACAAACAGCCCCGTTGGAATACTGGGGATCTGGGGAGAATCCACAGTTAAGACACAGACAAGACATGGCACTCAGAATGGAAATGAATATCAATTTTAGCTTTATTCTGTACAAAAGATCTTTCCAGTTACAAAGGGGACTGCAAAAGTGAACTGACTATGGCTTACTCTTTTCAGCCACCTGCATTTAACAGTGGTAGAAACAAGCAGCAGCACAAAATAAGCATTACTTATGGTGAAAAATGCCTTTGAGTGCTGCCTCCTTCACACCAATACCCAGCCATAAAACCCCCAAAAGTACCAAGATCTCAGAGAGTTTGACTAGTGCTTTTACCATTACTGAACTTATCTTGAGTTGTCATTCAGAACCCAGCTCACATGAATTGCTTGAAAAATTTGGCTACATAAACACAAAACCACCTACCACTGCAGTCTGGAGGACTTTTTTATTCATCTTGTTAAGCTCAAATGTCTCCTGGTAGTCTAGATTAGTAGAAGCCAAGGAAATGGTGAGGTTGACTCCTCCAACATAAGAAAGGATAGCATATTCAGCCAGAGCCTGCAGGGCCACACACGTGTCCTGGGAATCAGAAGAGGGAGAGATCAGAATAGTGAAGAATACAGGAGCATAATAAACTTATAAACAAGCACTGTGCTGCGCAGTCATCAGCTTCTGGTAGCAGAATCTTCCTTATTAATTCAGATAGCAAAAGAAATATCAGGTTTTGTTCACTTTTGCTGTCAAAGGCATCTGGAAGGACAAAGTCTAGGTTCCTTTCAAATTATCAGCCCAAGGAGGAAGCAGTAAAGAGCACTGGAAAGTTTTTCATCTTACCAGGACACAGACAGTTTCTGTCTAGACTCTAGATGGAAACTCTATATCGACCATTCCTGAATCAATTGATTTTTACAATTGATTATGCATGCATTGAAGCTACCTTTTTTCGGAGGCAGCCCACCTGAGTAGACGAGAATCCTCCAAGCGCGTTCCTTTGCTGAGAAAGCCATTTTACTACTGGGAGCGCAGAGGCCACGTCTCCTAAGAGTGTGTACGTCAAAAGGGCATAAGATGTCATTTCCACTTCTGCAGAAACAACTGAAAGGGGGGTGGGAATAAAAAAAAATAAAATACATTTTAAAATACCATCTAGAAGCGAGAATCTGGGCAGGTCTAGAGATAGTTCTATGAATATTCATTAGCTGAAAAATAAAAAAAAAGTTAAGTCTGTAGAAGTAAACACAGGAAGAGAAAAATGAAGTTAAAAGATTTCTGCACCCAGGATGTGTCACCTTCCAAAGATATCTCTACTTCCAACATAAGCCCTTTCCTTCACACAGTAGATAACCTCCTTTCTACTTGATTGTACCCCATAAGTAACTTTTCTCCCATGCCAGTTCTACTTTGCTGCTGCCCGTACTGTATTCCTGTCCTAGAGATTTTCATACAGTATCCAGTTAGATCCCTCCTGAACATTGGTGGACCTGTATCATATTAGAAGAGTCAATGGCTTTACATGACTTGAAAATTATAGCATCATTCACTGTTGTTGTGGCTTTGATAGTTAAAGTCTAGGAAATCAGCTGAAATGCCAGTGACTGCCAAAAAAAGCTGGGTATACAATCCCTAGGTCCATTTGAAAATACAAAGCTAAACAGCTCTAAAATTATATGTATTTGACTTCTCTCAGGTTTCCTTTTCAAATGATTCCTCCCCAGTGGAATCCCATATGGCTCTCACTCACTGTCTCTATACTGGTGTGAAGAATGGTGAGAGAGCTGGGGCTGAAAAGACAGTCCTGTCTTGACCACATCTAGCTCTGTCTCTCATTTGCTCTTAACCAGCTCTTTCAGCATAACATTACCTGACTTTTATGAGCTCTTATTTCACCCGGACCCTGCCCAGGCTGCCTGCCACTTTCAGAATACCTTCTATTATATACAAAACTCACTAGAATACGTGCAGTCAGTGGCCTGCTGTTGCAGCCCATTCCCTTATCTCCGTCTTTGCAGTACAAATACCTGATTGAGAGAGACCATCATTAAATCCCATGAAGGTATCTTCATCAGTAACAAGAGTTCCCGTCAAGCTCCAGTGTGTAAAGCCATCTAGAAAAATAGGACAGTGGAATATGTATGTTATTACAGCAGGACTGCAGCTAAGACTCTGTATATGGGAAGAATCAAATTCTACTTTTGCATTGACTCAAAGAAAGAGTCATGCCCTGAACTGCACTGTTCCTCCTTTTAGATGAGCATCCCCTAGGCAAGAGGCTCCTTTTGCCATTACAAAGATGGCTTAACAGGACAAATTAGGTAATTCTTGGATTTTGGGTTAAAATACACCACCAGGGAATGTGAAGTGTTACAAGTTAAACTCTGTCATACTGACAGGAAAGTCACCACAGCGCCTCTAGTATACTTGCCTTCCTTCAGCATCAGCTGCATGCATGGAACCAAGGTACTCGGCCCTCTTTGCAGAGAATTAAGAAAACTTTTGCCTTACAAAGTCAAATTGTGCTGCAAGAAAGACCTCATCTCACAGGCTCTGTCCTCTCCAGTAACTCGAATATATCATTCAAGTAGCAAGGGCTATTTGCTTGTTCCCGTAAGAGGACTGCCAGTCCAGCCCCAGCAGCACAGTACCTTGTGTAATAGCCATGCTGTTCATTTTCCGCAGCGTCACAGCAGCAGAGGGACTGTGTAGCAGTGTCAGGGCATATGCAATCAAGGCAGTAGTGTAGGGGTCTTCTGCTGAATACAAGTTGGACTCTAAGAAGTGTTTTGCTTTGTCAACAGCTGTTCTTTCTTCCTATATTTAGGGGAAAGAGCCCAGACATATTACCAGCCTCTATCTCAGAAGGTAGAATCACTTTATTTCTCATTATTTTGTGTTCATTAAAAAACAAAAAACAAACTAGGAAAGATGCAGTTAGCTCTCTGCAGAATGACACTAACACTTTCCTTTCCCTAAGAAAAGCCATGCATCACAAATTCAAAAAAAGGAGCAATTACCATAGCAAGAATGATCTAGACTAACATTTGAGACACATTTATTCCCCCCCTAAAGCTGAAGAATTTCATGCCCCTGCAAGGCAGCAGATGAACAGAGCAGAAGCGAGCTCTCTACTGTATGTGTGATTGTGTTCCTGACACTCTGGAGCGTCTAGCAGACGCCAGAGGATAATAAAGGCCAAGGTTCCCAGGGGTCCCTGCAGCCAACAAACATGTTTTATTAACTCCCTCAATGACCTCACCATGAAGGAACGTGGCTCTGATAATTTATAGAAACAATTTAATTGGACTTGATGTAATTTGGTTTCCTTTGATTTCCTTGTGGCCCTAACCTTCTCCTTCCTCATTTCCTAGCTAAGATCATTAGTAACACTTGCAAATCTCCTCTAGGAAAACCATTAGATCCACATAAACTGCCCTTCCAGCAAATAAAAATGCGAGGGTTGTCTTGATGCACAGCAGCCCAGGGAGCACATCACTTTTTGGGGGAGGGGGGGGAGGATGAGACACTCCTGACAGGGAGGCAGAAAGCTACTCATGAGCATTTGAAGATTTTCTGATTTTTTTTTTTTTTTTTTAAATTTTAATAAGGTTGAAGGCCTTCAACTCCAACAAGAACTGGGAGTTAGGGGCTATCTGTTTGCAGTGGCAGCATGGTCTCACTCTTCAAGCTCTCCAGGGATGCCATCAGAAGTGCTATGATTATCACAGCATTTCTGAATAGATACTGCTGTTTGCACTGGCTGTTTCAAAGTCTCCAGAAACTCACTGGGGTTTGCCCGAGTGGGCAATCCTTTTGCCTGAGTACAGATCACCAAGACATACTGCAACATCCACTACACCTCCTGTTTTAATCTTCC
>NW_009259329.1:1981931-1997414 GCF_000687185.1 Egretta garzetta
CATGACTTGCTCAGCGCATCTGCAAGTGGACATCTTCCCAGTCATAGTTACTAGGAATGTTTAAGTATGTTATGTGAGCATCTCCGTTCTAGTGAAATCGCATGCAGGCAAAAATAAAACAGAGGAGAGGAGCACTGTTTTTACCACGAGTTTTAAGAAGGAATCTCTAAAATACCAGTTGTACTGGAACTGATTTTTTTTTCTGTACTTCAAAAATTATGCAGCGTAATTGCATGTTCTTATGTAGCTATTCTTTCCTGTAACGTTACTGTTCTGTCTATTACAAGGAAGAGAAACATTTTTCTCCAGAGTCCTCAATCCAGCACATTACAGGAGTGCAGCTCTCCAAAGATACTGTAATCTAATAGCAGTAGCATTTTGGCCACTGTAGCAAAGGCTGACCGCAAAAGTTTTCTGGATCCCTGAAGCCTACGCAGCCCTAGTTAAACTGCTGTTAGCACTAAGCTAGCTAGTTAAAGTTTCTTTGAGTATTTATAGGCAAGCTACCAGTATCTGCATAGGCTGCAATCACACCTTGAAGTTACAAGGCAGAAAACATTTTTTGCAGTCATTTCTGGGAGAGGTTTGGGGATAGGGTTCCAGGGAAGAGCTTTGCTCTGGTAGAATAAACCTTGAACTGATGGTTGAAGGATGAGAGATCACCTTGAATAAGTTCAGAATAGATTCCTTCCTTTAGAATAATCTCAAGGCTTTCAAACACCCCCTGTTACCGGGATGCTGTCATCCTAGTGAGCACAGAACCTTTGAAAGTGAACAGCCATAAAATCAAGTTTAAAAAACCAAAAAATAGAATTTTAGAATATGTAGAACATGAGTGCTATTTTAACTAAGGTCTTGTTACCTCAGAAGTTACACCTGTTTCCAGAAGAGATGCAACCACGTAAGCTGTCAGGGAGATCTTACCATGGATTCCACCCTGGAGGGCAACAAACACAAACCACCAGATGAAAACTAGAGAAAAGGACAGTGGATAGAGAGACTCTTGAAGCAAGACAAAGAATACATTATAAGAGAAGCTGTGGCATCACAAAACTTCTTTTCCTTTGCACAGAAGGTGTACTAAATTTAGGAACCCAACACTGTAGCTTCCTTCCCTCGCAATAGCCTGAGAACACACTCAATGCACATAACTTCATACTCCAAGACACGATTCTGAAGGGTTTTGCAAGACCTGACATCTTGCTTTCCATTCTCACATGACAGCACACAGATATGTTCTGATAAACTTCTTTTTACTGAAATTCTCCTGGTTCTTCCTGTACTAATCTAGCCTTTCAAGTGCAATATTTGTATTAGGCATAAGGAAACTGCATCACTTCATGCTTGGATAACAACATTAAAAATGCACCTACTGCATGATTTTGAGTCTGCACAGTTTTTACCTGAATGTCCTTATTTAGTATCCTGCCCATAGCAGGAAAAGAACCATCTTCTTTCTGATGCTGGATGATCCAGTCTTTGGCAGCTGTTAGTTCTTTCGGGTCAATGAAAATAAACCCACGAGACTGTGCAAAGGACTTGAGGACAAAAGCTGTTAGCCTGTAAATACGAATTTATCATCTTTACTGAGAAAACAAATTCAGAATAATGTATCAGTAAAGGGAAAACAACATTCTTAGAAAGCACAAATTTTAAAAATCTTCTTGGGGAAACACTAGATATTGTTAAAAAAATAGTGGTACATAAAAGCACCTGGACACTGATAAGAGCAGGATTAAGGGTCAACAGATTAAACTGAAAAGTATAACTGCAAGATACATTTGTCTTAGTTATGACACGCTCTGAAATTCAATTCCCTTTTATAGGTGCTCATCTGCTAGCAAAATTATTAAAGATTTTAAATTAAGAATCAGTATCTTTATAAATAGGGAATTATTTGTAAAGAAAAGAGGAGTAAGTTTTCCAATTTTGTTACTGTCTTAACTAAAAAAAAAAAAAGAAATCCAGACCTACTGCTAAAGTTTGAGACTTTATACAGAATTAAGACTTAAGAAAGCAACAGAAGTGTTTTTGGAATTCTAAACCTCTGACATGCAACAAGTGCGAACTCTGGCCAGCTTTGGGAGATTGAATCATTCATTTTACAAGCCTCTGAGGAATGGGAGGGTAGAAAGCATGCTGCCTGGCAGGGGATTTTTCAAGTGTTAAGTAATTCTGTGTCACCGTATTTTACATCTAGGGACTGGGAGATGCCAGATCTGAGATAAAAGTTTACTATCTTAGAAACAGTGAGGCAGCACATTATAGAAGTGGTACTTTCCCTCAGATGAGTTCATGAAGAAAAATCAGTTTAAAGCAAAATACAGAGCAGATGGGAGAAGCCAAATGACAACATAAGCAAATGAATGAAGACAAGAATCTACTACATCAGAGACATTATAGTCAACTAACACGCTAATGTGATGTAACGTACAACCTTAAAGGCCATGGTTTCCTAAGGGAGACATTAGTGAGATGAGCTGATTTCTCAGTTTCATAATTTCTGGTTCTCATATTGTTTGACTCTGAAAGGTCCTGCACTTCAATTCTCAGGGCATAAATCCATATAATTCCATTTACATCCCCATGAGTGGATATAAAATAAAGCATTTGGAAGAAAAAAATTCTTTGGTTTTTTTTGCGTTGGCTTTGGTGTCTGTTTTTTTTCTACCCTGGTAGAAGCCTCTGCCGCTTCTAGAGACAGCAAGTTTCTCTGTACATGTTTCAGGTGAAGCTCCATTCCCCGGTGGAATTAGGTGCTTTAATGCCCCATACATTGCTATTCCAATGCCAACAGACCAAATACGATCCTTAACTATAGCTTCTGAGCCTAAAGCCTGGACATATTAGCAGATGTGACTATCTTAACTGCCCCTGAGTCTTGAAACACCTTTAACACGCCTACTAGTGTAGTACGAACACTCAGCAGCATTGAAACAGCAAGTCTATAGTCACTGAGTATTATTTCTATTCTCCACTGTGTGTGATACCATGATGGAAGCTGGAAAAATTACTCTTCTTTCCTTGCCAATTGTGTATTTCTCCCATTTAGCAAACACTGAATTTTCTAACTCTGTTTTAAATAGCAACTCACCACATACTCCCCGAGGAATCCCTCTCGCCAAAAGCACTGTATGAACCATCTTGTCTCTTGTAGGTCAGCTGGCGCTGGTAGCCTGGAAGTCACAAAAGAACTGGGGGAGTCCAAAATCCTCACACAGAATAAAACAAGTATGTAAAGTGAATGAAGACTCGGACCATCTGGCACTAGTGTAAGGGATTCTGCTGCCCGAGGCAACCTCTTATTTTGCTGTGAGTGATAGAGCCAGCTCTGTGTACGTACGCTGCAGCTTATTCAGAAATCCATTCAGGCTGACATCTGTAAGACTACAACTCCTGCGTTTTGGCCAGTACAAATGTTAAAAATTTGACACCCCTCTGAAAAGATACAGTATTAAAAGAAAGATTTTTACTTAAGCATGCAGGCATTCTCCTTCCATTTTACTGAAAGCATCATGCAGATAATTTTTTTTTTTCCTTTGATCATACAACTGGATTCAGACTTTTCTCCAAAGCTGTTGCTTGGGACAACTTAATGTAACATGACAATAACAGCCATGATCTTAACATACACGAACACTTCCTAGCTCCTAGGGCTCTCTTATAAGGCTTGTTTTAGACAACAATTATTAACACGTTGAATACTGAAGATAAGGACTCTCTATCGGAAAGTCTTTTGAGATTAAAAATAAAGATAGTCAAAACGATCTTCCTCTTAGGAAAAGAATTTGCTTCTCAAACCTGTTTGTCTTATAACTGTGAACTGCCCATCCTTGTAAAGCACTCTAAGGTTCTGTGTTGAGGAATACAGAATACACACTTTAATAGAGCTCTTAAACACCCATTGGGATC
Organism: Egretta garzetta; assembly: GCF_000687185.1. NCBI lineage: Eukaryota > Metazoa > Chordata > Aves > Pelecaniformes > Ardeidae > Egretta > Egretta garzetta. The sequence goes on from NW_009259329.1 coordinate 1,985,844, forward strand.
AAACCTTTCGGAATGGGTATTTGTGATAGAGAGAGATGTCAAACCCGCAAGAAGACAGTGTCAAAAGACATTTGGTGCCTGCTTAATTCTCTGATACATGAACAGACATTTTATTCCCCACTGCAGGACATTTTTATGGGAATGGATTACTTTTTCATTTCCGGACACGAAGTTTCTTTGTTGACCTCTCCAGATACAGGCAGCTCCGCAAACCCTGAGGAAGGGCTGCCCAGGACTCCTACACTTTTTTCTGTTGCTCTATAGCCTCCCAATGCTTGTAGGGAATGCAGATAGAATGGCAGGAACAAAGCTCTAGAGATTAATGATGCTCTTGTAGTAAAAACATCTTTGTCTGGGGGTTGTGGGTTATATAAAAGTATGTGGCAGAAAGCATAAGTAACAGTGGGTTTTTTTTTTTTTTTTCTTTCTCCAAACAATAGGTGTTACGTTAAATTAGATTGCTTTTATTCTACAGAGGCCTCAGATAAGAATTTACTACTGAGCTCTTCCTCCTTAGATTGTTCCCAAATGTTCATTTCCAGTGTGGTAGATGGAAAAATTAAGTACTTGTATTTTTATACAAATATTAGAATTTTCTCTGTTCTTTCATTCAAATGTTCATTTTGAGTTGACTTGTGCTTCATTGCTCTTACATTTATTCTTCTTTGCTTACTAGGTTGACAGTGGCACAGACTTTAAGTCTTGCTTGCTCTTCTGAAAACTTCCGTTTTCTAAATGCTCCTCTAGGTGCCTGGACTCACTGGAGAGGTTCACCCTTCTAGCTTTCACCTGTTCACTTGCTTTTGTAGAACTGCATTGCGGGGAAGTAGAAAAACTACTGACTAGTTTAGCTTAGGCCACTTCTAAAGATTAGGGAATATTTGGGAATTGTTGGGCATCAGCACTTTCTGTGATGGATGACTAAGTGATGAAGAAGTTTTCTGGCTTGGTAAGGCACAAAAGTGAGCAAAGAGACTTTCCCATCTAAACCTTACACTTGGCAGGGCTCCAGGAAACACAGAAAAGTTTAAAACTCTTGAGGATTTCTTCTGTAAGGGTTAATTAGCAGGCAGAGTTTGGAGCCAAAGACCTGGAAGGTTTGCAGATTCATAAAAAGAATCTAAAGCAAATGATCTTGCAAAGGAAACACTGACCTGGACTATTAAAAAATTCCCTTTCTCTTACTGCTGTCAGCAAGCATGAAAAATTACAAGTGAAATGACTGTAGCCAGGCAAAGGAAGCAGCACTGGGCTTTTGCTGCTGAATACAAGAAACATATTACATATTACATTTTATATTTATATTTTCAGAGGAGAACCACCTAATCCTGTCACCTCTGATTTCATGACATGACTATTGTCTGACTCATACACAAGACAGCTTTGTCCCTTTGGGTCATTCTTGTTTTTAATGATCTCTGAATTCTTACTTGTCCTGAGAATTGTATTTAGTTATAAACTATTTTGCACATGGCTTTTCCCAAACAGATGCAGAGAAAAACAGTGCATAAAAAGATAGATTGCTTTGAGCTGTTTAGTGAGATAGGACAGGACACTGAAAGGACAGATAGAAGCCTTTGTTATGTGGCTCTAGGTTAAATACTTTGGATATTAACTTTTGATTTGGGGTATACTAAGAAAATACCATTAAAAAAGAGAAAGTTCAGAAAAGAGACACATAGTGACTAAAGGACTGGAAAGACAATTTATGAATAAGGCAAAAAATCCTAGATTTTTAATAAATTTAATTTTCCTTGACTTTCTGAAATGTTTAAACATAGAAATAAGCTGCCTACTGGGAAAAAAAAAAAGATGAAAAAATATACATCAAGAAGCCTATAAACTAGGACTTACTGAAACACAGGCTACATATCAAGGGAAAACATCTTGCAATCAAAAACTGTTAATCTGTGAGATTATCCTAGAGGAAATGACGAATCTTCATTACTTGGGATACTCTTGATTAGAAAGTACAATGTGATATTAGTGAAACTCTCTTCTAACTCACAAGCCTTTTCTCCTTCTATAAATTGTAAGTGTAATGAGTTACCTTGAACAAGGTAATCAGTAGCTTCACTCTCCACCTCATGACTGAGTTGTTTGGTTTTCTGCAGATATTTCAGGACAAAAACATTAGGAGCAAAATGGATCATGTTCTGCTCCCCACATCCAAATGGTAATCGCAAAAGATTGTCCAAGTTGTTCAGTGTAGGACCCATCACATCTCCTGTTTTAAAAAAAAGAGTTGATATGTTCAGTATCAAGGAATTACACTTCACTTCCTTTTGATGTCCTCTGATTAAAACCCACCTGACTACACTAATTTCTACCAGCTATGCACTGTCAGTTTGAATAAACTGTATCATAAGTTGGAAATCCTTCAAATGTTAAGTCTTAGCCCTTCAAACTCTTGCTGGAACAAATAAATTTCACATTTCAGTGTTAGTTCAATTATCCATGACTCCCCAATTTAGACTACAAGTTTAGAACACAGCACAATTTGTGATCATGACTATTATGATATTAATACTATGGATTCTAACAGACAGTACCTCTGCAAAGCCCTCAGATGATATCATCTTTAAGTCATTGTCAACTCAAACGGGGTTCAAACAAGTGACAAAAATTATTTCTCCCAGAATTAAGCAGTATATACCTTTGTGACTGCCTATGACTATCTTATCTGGTCTGTATTACTCAAACACTGGTCAGAAGCAAGTAACAGCTGGAGTATCTCTTCATATTTGATAACTGGTACCTAGTGATACCTCCTCATAATTGATACCTATTATTGAAGCCGTAGCTCTTTCTGATCCTGGAATTATGTTGTGGGGAACTCCAAGAGTAAATGCTTCATTGTGATTTTCATCAGTCTCTTCTTTTCTCCAAATTTTAAACTCTCCCATTGACCCCCAGCCTGTGGAAAAGCCAATGTACTTCACCTCAAGCGGTTTGGGGACTGTCCATTCCACAATAATAGACTCATTTAGCACCCGAGTACCATGGCCAACCTGAAAGGAACAAAAAACTGTGCAGTTCCAAGAACCCACACATATGAAGTCAGTCTGCCACGTGTCCTTGGACCCAGTAACTTATGTGTGTATCGGAGAACACTGTAGATGGACCAGTACCTTTCTCTTTCCCACCCACAAAACAATCCAAGGAAGTTTAATGAGAATTCCACAGGCTTGACCTCCAAGGCTTTAACATTTAACACACTTAGCACTAAAAACATTGAAGACTGAGGTCCTGAGAACATAAGGTGGCAAGCAGACATGTGCTGATTAAAACAGCCTGATCAAGACTTAATACAGAAAAAGCAACAGGAGCAAAGCTTTCACCTTCTAGCACAAGCAGAATGAAAATCTGCCATATATATGCTCAAACTCTATTTAAGAAAGCAAGAGACTTTCAGATAAAGTCACTACCTGGATAATTCCATTTTTCCAGCTGATCCAGAAGCTGCGGAATTCATCCCAGGAGAGGATACCAGCTGTGTCCCTGCTGACCACTGGCTCACCCATTTTGCTTATGGAAATCCAAGTTCTAGTATTTTGATGTCCACCAATAACAATCTCAGTCATCTCTGCCATGTCATGTGGACCAGAGGACAAGGCCACGTGAGCATCATTGTGTGCTTTCACAGCAATGTCAAAGTGTGTCATCTGGGCAGGTTTCTGCATGTATTGGTACTCATATTTGTTAGGTGTAGAAATGTGTATTTTCTCTAGTCAGAAAAATAATAGAACATTGTAAGAATTAGAGCTTAGCTCGCATACTTCAAAAATAACCCATAGCTAACTAGTAAAATTTAAACAAACAGACCTTTCCTAAGTACATGTTAATTTTTCCAGCTTCTCTTAAACAAACTATAAATGAATATGTGGATGTTTCTTCCCACCTTCTATTTATACCCTCCTTCCAATAGAGAAGATCCTGCAATTCAAACTGCTCAGCTGGATTTGTTATGAAGTGATTTTTCAACTCTAATCTAGTGGTCAAAAGCATCTCTGTTTAGCTACTAGAGACAACTTTGAGCTATCCAAATCTCAGGCAGAAAGGACATACTGATTCCAGAACTGAATTTTAAAACATCAGCTGAAAATATAGTGCAGTCACAGTTACTGTCCACAGTGCTGAATACTTAAACTGTTTCATAAAGTAAAGGAATTTAATTGCCATTTCCAGAAATCACTTGGGCAGTTAGAGCAAATTCATAATTAGCCAGCCAGGTAAGAAAGACTCTTTATTCAAAAATTCCTCCTACGCACCATAACTCATCAATCACAGGGAAATGGAAACAAAGTTGTTTTGGTTTTTTTTTTTTTAATTTTTTTTCATGAGATGAAGCCACATGTTTCTATTTATAACTAAATCAAACAAACTTAGTATCTCATTGGAATAATGAACTTACCATTTGGGCAGAAGAACACACTATAGGTGTATTCTCTGGACAGTCCCTCTGGCTATATAAAGACAGAAATCCATACATAAAAATACAGTGCTTCAATTAGCAGTAACAGCTATTCAGCTTGAATTACAAAACACATAAATAATATTCTGCTTCTGTACAGTGCTTTATATCCTTTACAGAAGAGTTATTACTTAGCTAATTAGCTAGAGATACACTAACCACTACCAGCAAATCTCACATCACAGTGTATTTCTTAGACAAACAGAGCAAGCTTATCCGATAGAATTTCTATTCCTTTTTCTTCTGAACAGTACTGAAGATTCACCAGCATGAACTCAGAACCACATGGCCCCTTTCTGTACATGTACCACAAAAGTAGATCATTTCCCATCATGTAAACATATAATAAATCAACTTGAAGATTCTTATAAACCTATTTATGTTTGATTAACTACCTAAAAACTTTCATGATTTGCCCAAGCATTTATTAATTTATTTTCTGAATTATTACAAATTAATATTTTCTTACCTCAATAATAACGCTACTGCGAACATAATCCATTCCCACTGGGGTCCTTTTGTCCATATAATTGTCCTCCGAGTGCTTGCCATTCTTTAAGGTCTGCATCCCATCCTGACAGCAATTAGTTCTACCATAAGCAAAAGCTTTTGCTAAGAAACAGAAGGGAAAAGCAGCAGAGAGTTTGAGATAGGAAGATCTTCAGGAATTCAAATGAAGATCTAAACTAATTAGATACAGTTGATTAACAACATATCAAGTGTTTTGTAATTACAGCTCTCTTATATGATCTTTATTCTACGTTTGAAAGGTCACATCTAAAACCGGACAATATGTGAACAGTCATGGGGCAACAGAGAAACTCTTTCCTAGTTTCCAGTGTTGCACAATTTTTACTGTGATTATTTGCTTGAAAGATGTACAGAATTTGTTGTTATTTTCTTATTTAAAAATTTCCACTGATCTCTTCAGGGAGATCTAACAGGTCCAAACCTTAGATGACCACATATCACACAACAGGAAAACTGATGACTAGGGAATCTCTTGACGTTTGTTCACACAGAGTCTTCAGTGTGTTACAGCTATAGAATCTGTTTCTAAGAAACAACTGAGGTTGAAGAGCTAAGTTGGCAGCAAGTGGAACGAATGATCCCACTTTGGGGTAGAAGGGAAATAAGCATTTTCTTCTGAAAGAGGAATAAAAAGAAACACTTGTAAGACTCCTTCAAGCAGCAAGCTATTTTTATTACTATACTACCAGTGATGTTGCTCAGTCCAAGCTCATTGAAGGACAAAACGATAGAGGTGGGTTTAGCTTCCCCAGGGGCAACGCACTTCTTTCTTGTCAGATGGTGTTTCCCAGGATGCCCAACAAACTTTATGCCTTTTGGAACAGAAATCTTCACATGGACCTGTGAAAATTTTTGAATGCCATTTATTGCAAATTTCATCTGTTAAACCAACAGATACATATGAAAAACCTCAAAACCACAAAATGCTTAATAAAATCATAGCATGCCTAAATTATTCATTCTTCAAACCTTCTAGTAACAAATTTGGCTGACAGCATTATTTTCAGCTCAGAAATTTTACAAGTAGTTCAGAATGATACTACTGGAGCTGGACAGATCGTGAGTTTGAGAAGAAAACATCTGGGGAGAGATTTCTTGTACGAAAAGTTCTTTCAAAATAAACTACTTTCAGCAGCTTTCTGATTATGAAGGAATGGTCCTGCATGAGCTTCCTAATTGTCTTCCCTATATTTTTCACTATCTGTATTTCTGAAGTGTTGTAAGACACTTCAGACTACTACAGTTGTTTCAAGCTAAAAGTAACTAAAGCAATGACATTTATTCATATTGAAAAGCAGTGGTTTTATCTTGTTCAGAGCATTTATGCTGAGCTTACCACTACGTTATCCCTCAACCTTATCTACATAACTTGTAGATCACTTAGGAAATTCTGATGATAACACAGAATTTCGTAACTTAGCAATGGGAATAAAGAGGGCTGTTACCTCTACACAGACAGCTAAGTAATTGTAGACAGTCAATGGGATTTTGGTCTGTTCTCCCCGGATGACATGGTACGGCAAGGTGAAATCAATGAAGAAAGGTTTAAAAGTCTTCAGTTCGGTTTGACTGGCAATGCCTAACCCCTTCTGCTCAGACAGACCCACAGCTTCAGTTATCCACGTAGTGATGGAGTCTGGCACTTCCACGTGCAGCTGTGCTTCTCCCGATACATTACTACCAAAGAGAAGAGCAAATAACAGGGGTTGATCAAATTAATGGAATGCTTTTGAATGAAGCTAAAGCACACAGAGCCAAACATTTTGGGGAACTCCCTCCAGATCCAAACTTACCACATGGCATCAGTGGCTGCTTTGAACAACTGCTTATAAAAGGTTCAATGTTTTCTATCAGGTTTTTTGAGACCTCTGCACATTTATAAGGAGCAGAACAGCAAGCAGCTGCTTCTGCAAAACACAGTCTAACATACAAATTCTTACTGGATTAAAAGCTTTACAGGCATTTGCAGCCTCATTATAGACTCACTTTTCTTAGAGGCAAATGTCTGCACTAAATCAAAAAAAAAATAAAAGCAAGAATCCTAGGCTGAAGTTCTGGATAAAAACAGTTCAGCGATAATTTATTTAACAGCTAGTGAAATAAAAGTAATTTTTGTTGGAACCCATTGTCCTTGTATACATTGCCACATTGCAGACTCTGCTTGAACATAAGGGCAAATGAGAAATTTTCCAGACACAGAGTTCAGCAACTGCTTGTCCAGGGGAACGTATTTTGATTCAGAAACATTTTGCTTGGTTGGATTTTGGAATGCCCGACTCAGAAAATTTCCAAACCCATCATTTTCTTCCAATGAGGATTGAAGCTAATCATTAAAAAAAAAAAAAAAAAAAAATCAAATTTCTACTCTGAGTGTTTAGCTTTACTGTGCATACCACAACAGGACATCATAAACTTGGTATCCTCTTCCATGCTTTATAATAATAGAAATTCAATTTTGTTCTGCAGACTTTGCTATTTCCCTCCTGCAAAGAAGCTTTGGCCTTGTCTGGAACAGAAAACATTTCCTCTAAAGCAAGAACAAAAGCTATTTCATGGCTCAACTGGCAGGATGATTGGTGCAGTTATGAGTACACCCTAAGGTTGTTTTCTCTCAAGTTCTTATTTATTCCCAGAGCTTGATACACATGCTGCTAGCTCTGTAATCTTTCGAGAGCAACGTGCATCTTAGCTGGCATGAAAAATGAGAAAGCAAGATCTCCAGAATCAGCTTTGTGAGTCTACAGCATAACACACTGTCTTTCAACACTGTGATACCGCCTGATTCATATCCAGGACAAACTGAAGAACTGCGCTTTCACTGCTTTTCAGCTGAAGGTTATTCACATTTTAGGCACCAATGAAGTATCCCTACTTCCACTGCCTAAACCAACTGTTTGTGATTTTCAGTGAGCCTAAGCTATGGTAACCAAGTCAGGAACTAAGCAGCATATCATGTACTGTCTGTGTGCTTATGTTACAGTAGGAAAAGGATTAAAACAGTTTGATGAAAAACTGGAGATCATTATGCCTTTGAATAGACATGTTAGGTTCGGTCAGTCTCCAAGCACTCTGGCCAATGAATGTGGTTCCCCAGCTCAAACTACAGAGTGGAGAGCCTGGGAAATGCACTTGGTTTGACAGCACCAAGTTATTTTAACTTCTTCTAAGCATGCTAGTTTCTTAATATTTAGGTCTTCACCCCAACTGGAGTTAGGTAGCTCGTACCTGCAATAAACTTCAGCCCTGAAGAGTAAGCAGAAGGGTGTCCTAGCTCCAGAACTGGCAGTATTCCAGTCTGTTTAACCGGACAATTTGTTGCAGCTGATGTTCTTTCCACTGGGATTTCAGCCCATAACCAGCATTAACATTATTTTCACACATGAGGGCACTTACTCTTCTGGGCAGGGGGCCAAAGTACACACACATTTCCAGCCATTAGACCCTCCAGCCAGGCTCTAGGAATTTTTAGAATTGGTTTGGGAAGTTGACATTAGGCTTTTGTTTCTTTTTTGAGGATTGCATTTTATAATTATAAATGGTAGAAGAAAAAAAAAATTCTTCTTGTTCAAGAGAGTGGAAATCAAGGAATGCTCAACTCAGTTGTTTCTAATGAAATGAAGTGGAGAAAATGCAATCTGCAACTTTTTATTCCACGTTCTCCCACTTATAATTAACTGCCCCAGCTTGCTGAGGCCCAAATGGGCACTTCTGGAATTCTTTGTGTATTTCTACAAAGCATATTTTATGCTCAATTGAACAGATTTGAATACACTTGCTGCAAGTTCCTGTCAAGTTTAATTTATAGTCATGTATCGAGAATGGAGTTTACTTGCAAACCTGGAGAAGCCTTTTAATAATTGCTTCAAATTATCCTAGATGTGCTGTTTCTGGGAGACATTAGTTATCTGTGTATTCATTTTTTTTTAGCTCCAGTTGTACCAGGTGGAAATCATGACGTATGGGGCACTAAATTAAGGTTTGGGGAAGATGCTCTTGCATCGGATGAAAGAGAAAGGAGGCTCTGTGCAATTAAAAAGGCGATCAATACAGAATACTCACCAGTGCATGGTTAGGCTATGCCAGCATTTACAGAAGCAGCTACTCTGCCCCCATCGCCTCACACATATTACTCTGGGATCATTTTCTCACTAAAGCATACACAGCAATTGATGTTAGAATAGGGGTGGAAAGGAAGAAAAACATTAGCACTCGCTGAAGTTAACATTTCTGGATTACCCTAGGGTCCAAACACAAATCCAGACCCAACTCATCCCCCAGTGTAAAGGGAAACTGGCACTTCTGAGGGGCTGGTCTTGCCTCTTGACTGTGAACTCCAGCGAGATTCCCCATTGCCCTTTGCTCTCCTAAGTGGTACATAGAATACTGGTTCATATGAAGATTTTGGCATAGAGCTATTAGCGTATCATTACTTTATATCTTACAGTCCCTTTTTATTGCAAGAGCAGTCTAACTTGCATTTACTGTGAGGCAAGCTTATGCAAAAAGGTAGTTCCTCACTGTAGCTAATCCCTTCAAACCTATATCCTCACTTGCTCTTCAATAACTGGTTGACACACCCTTTCCCTAAGTGAGTAAAACCTAGAAATGTGTTGAACCAAACCATTGTTCCTTTTCTTCCCTGAAGATACTCCTCTGCTTGCGACGTCATGGCGCATTACACATGGGTTGCAACGTAGTCAGAACTGACAGATTCAACTTGAAGGAAGTGAATACACTTCAAGACCAGAGGAAATGTTACAAAGAAAGATTATTGATTAAAGTGGTAATGAAGAAAAGCAACAACAACAAAATGTCAGAGAATGCCAATGTAGGTTTTAAAGAGCTTTGTTTTCTGCAGTTGAAGCGGATACAACCCTCTGGATATAATTAAGGGAATTCCCTGTCAATACCTGACATTGAGGCAGTGCCAAATCCATGTTTCAGGAAAGAAGGTTCTTTTTCTCTTCTCTGCTCTGTTAGAACAAGAAATAAGTCCTTGGCAATGAATTCTTTTAATAAGGCAGTTTTAACAGTAACTAATAAATCAGTGTTATCACCTGAATGCGGCTCACATGACCAACCAAAACTCTAGCTAGTACAGAATCATAAAAAAGTGAATGGGTGTATCATTCAGAGCACAAATTACAGTCTTTCCAAATCATCCCATTGTGCGCACACACAGCAGACTGGAGACATAAATAAGAATCAAAAAAAAAAAAGTATAAATAAGACAATCTTAAAAACTAGTGTAAATAATACTAAAAAAATAAAGGGTTTGTGACCTAAATTCTTTTACCGAACAAAATCAAAGGGAGCATACAGAGCATGTGGCTTCCCATGATATCATTATATGGCCTTACTAATAGCAGTTATTACAATGACTACTTTATATTCCCCTCTGTTTCTTCTCTTGGAATTGTCTTGACCTCTAATATTTTCATAATTTATTCCATTTTTCTACACCTGTGATGCTCCATTATCTTTTTCATAACTAACCTCTAAAACTTACTCTGCTAAGAGAGGTCACCAGGTGGTTTAGAATACAAAGGGAAGGCACAGCCTCGGTTTTCAGCATTAGTCATAGTACTTCACGATCTTTTCTTCCCACAGTCCTTCTTTTTATTTATTTTGACCACCAGCTGAATGGTCAAAATAATGAGCAATGAGCAACTCTGCAAAACAAGGGCTAGCTTGCAAATACTGAGAAACAGCAAGTAATTCACAGAAAACTGAGATATGCCGAGAGTTTCAAATGATCCCTTTGAAGAATATTACTTTGCATTTCTCCAGAATTAATTCAAATTTGACAAAGTAGCGTCAGTTATAATTTTTGTTAGGTCTATCAAGACAACAGAAGAGAGTTTCACCACCACCACTTTGTCTAAACCAAGCAATTTCCTGGAGGCGTGGAGGTGGGAAACAGCTGAGACTACAGAAAAAAAAATAGCTAAGAGTATCATAGACAATATGCATTATAACAAAAATGTTACCTTGGTGCTATTTTAGAATGCATTGTAGCCACCAACGTCCCAGTATGCGGCTGAAAAGCTGGGACAGCCTCATCTGTGTACATGCCTCCATTTTGTCTGTGGTTTAAGCTGACTATATCAGTCATTACAACCAAGCCAGTTTCCTAGACAGTAAGAATGAAGACCACAAAACAAAAACCAGCAAGGAAAAAAAAAAAAAAAAAAGAATTAAATATGTACCAATAAAAACTTTTCTGACTAGAATGCCCCAACCCTATTCCAACATTTGTGGAGTAAATTTCAATTGAAACTTGTGGATTTTTAAAAACTTTATATAAAAATGGCTGTTAATGTGAAAATATATAGATACTTTATAGGCAGAGGTTTTATGAGAAAGCTCTTGTTTGCTTGGAAAATGCATTTAAACCAGTATCTAACATTACTGGGCACGTGTAACTGTCAGGCAGCTACAGGTGAAAAATTATTACTCATATTTTTCCCCTAGAATATTACATTACAGCTTTTTACCCTTCCTAAAAGTTTCCAGTGTTTTCTGCTGCAGTTAGCAGGCAGCTCTCACATCAGACATCACCAACT
>NW_009259329.1:1997477-2013623 GCF_000687185.1 Egretta garzetta
GAATTCATAAGAAAGCTGTCTGCCAGCTCTGTCCCCTAAATGCACTTATTCATAAGAGACAGCAGTTCCCAGACACCAATGGGAATATGAGCTTTGTTCTCTTTATATACACATCCAATTATTACAAATGAGGTATACAGCAATGCATACATACCAGCTATTAACATATGTATCTTTTCCTGAGAGTTTATGCCTCTCGGTAAGAAAAAAAAAGTATCAGAACAAAAACCTCAACAGATTACAGGGCGAGAAGAAGCAGCGAGTCCTGCAGCAGTGGATAGCAACGAGGATTTAGAGTTTATGATTAAGAGATTGAGGCATTGGGGTTCTATGTGGAAGCCTATGGGGTTTAAGACAACACAATAGAACATGTTAGCTAAAATTGCAAAAAGGACAAAGAATGAATAGACAGAGGGTAACCTGATCAAGGATACAAAGAAAACAGCACTGATCTTTCACACAGATGGCCACAGAAGCTGGCAGAACTGGGGCAGGAAAGAAGTTTAAAGGATTTCCAAAGGATAGTCTGAAAGGGAGAAGGCTGGAAGGAAAGACTCATGTTCCACCTTCCTTCCCTGTCGAAGTAACTGCAGAAGAGATCTGCATGCTCACCCATGGCTGGAGGAACCTTCTGGTCCCCTGTCTGGTTCTCCAGAGCATGAGCATGAATTCCTTCACCCAACAGGGTATCTGGCCCTCTCCTCAAGATTGGCCAAAATCAAAGCACCTCTCTCCAATATCTTTGCTGGAACAGTGTACTGTCTGTTCTCGGAAATTACTTTTCAGCCTACTCTCTGGAGAAACAGCTCTGATGTGAAAAAAATAACGGCCTACGGAGCTGAAAATTATCCTGCAAACATGAAAGTAAAAAAGACACTCCACAGAGAAGTGAGGCTGATTCTTCCTACTGTAAACGCGAAGCGAGCATCCTTGGTGATGTCCCAGTGCCAGGGAAAGACAGAAGATCTACGGCGTCTACGTGAGGACATGCCTGGCCACCAGAAGTGCCCTTCTTCCTTCGGAGCTCCAAAAGCATCAGATACATCATATTCTGCAAGCTCTTGAAAAACCTGCAGAGAAAGCAAAGAGACTGCTGTCCTTATAAAGGCTACTTACTAAAGGTAAAGTGCAGATAGCAGTATTAAGACAGACAGACATCAGTGCCTTAAGCTTCCTTTACCTGACTGGCTGTCAGCTGAAAACCTGTCTTCAGCAAGTAGACACTCTTATCCACAGTGGCAACGCAGACGCAGCTTGATTTTGCAGCTCTGACCTTGATGTTCACAACATCACCAGGTCTGGTCTCATTTGCTGAGAGCGCCACTGCAACCTAGGAGTTTAACATTAAATCCCATTATCTTGACTCATAATCAGCAGACAAAACTACAAAGAGTAACAAGGCGCCACCCCCTCCTCTCCACAAGCTACATTGACAATACCTGATTTTCAAAGGAGGACTTCACCGTGAACTGCAGGCTGTCTGTAACCCCTTCTCCATTCTCCCTGACATAATACACCAGAAGACGGCCCAAGGGAGCCATGTTGTGAACTACTGAGAACCGGAGAAATGTCATGCAGACTTCAACTTCTGCTGCAGGGATACTGGTAGGTGCTAAAAATAAATTGTAAAGAAGACAGTGTCACTCTCTTCCTGCACCATCCAAAATGCTGCAGGACCCAGAACTCTCCACCCAGGACTTGTATCCTTCCCTGTTGCCCATGTTCTTCTTGAACTCAGAATCATTTTCCTTTCTTTTTCTTTTCCGTGTGTAAGCTGATAGGCAATTAGCACCCGTAACATAATAAGCAGTATGGAGAAGGTGGATAGAGAATGACTACCCAGTGTTTTTCCTGACATAAAATCAAGGAAATACACAATTAAGTTATCAAGACATTTAAAATAAACAAAAAAGGGCATCTACTGTTTCAGAACGCTGCTGAGAGAAAAAGTATAAAAGGGTTTGAAAAAGGATTATGCAGTTTATAGAGCATCATTTCACTAGCAGCAGTTAAATAGAATCGTAGAATGGCTTGGGTTGGAAGGGACCTTTAAGGATCATTTAGTTCCACCCCCACTGCTACGGGCAGGGGACATCTTTCACTACATCAGGTCGCTCAAAGCCCTATCCAACCTGACATTGAACGCTTCCTATGATGGAGCAACCACAATGTCTCTGGGCAACCTGTAAATACACCAGCTCAGAACCAACCTTCAGCGCAGAAATTTATTGCAGATTTTTAAACCATTGATTACCAGAAGCCATGTGGGTACATCTAGGGAAATTTTTTTTACTTTTCCCCTAACTATCTGAAACTGGCTGTTATTCCTTGTACAAACTAGAAGCCCACATTTCCCCTTCCCTTCCCCATGCTAACTGCATGATCTTCTCCTTTAGCCTGATCCATGCTATCAGGCCATCTAACATCCTCTTCCTAGTTCAAGCTCAACCAGCTTAGTAAATTGCCCCAGCCCCACAATACGCTTTCTTTACCACTCAGCTGATCCCAAGCCAAGCATATTAAGACAGACTAGAGTTTTCTTAACAGGGAAAGACTACAGAAAGACTAGAGAAAATTCTCCAAGAGTTATCCCTCTTGGAGATACTTATCTTTTTTCTATATGACTACGTGTGCAATGGAGGTCACTATTTTTCTCGCACAGAATTATTCTATGCCCTTTAAGGAGCAACAAATTCAAAAAAGAGGATACTTAGGTTTACAGAAAGGGGTTTTTTCCCTGAAAATAGGGACAAGTTTGCATTTCTGACACTAGCTACCTGTTCCTGGGAAGTGTGTGATATCAATGTTCTTCTCAAAGGGAAAGGTGGCTCTTTTGCTCCTCTGCTGGGTGATGTTACTGGACTGCAGTCCTGAAAGGACAATGTTGCCTCGCGATGCCACTTCATAATGTAGGGTGAAGTTGCAAGGACATGTGGACTTCACTGCAATCCAAGCCTCCTCTCCTACCTGCACCCAGAGACAGAAAAGCAAAAGATCTGGTCTGTTACAATGCACACTTTTTATTTATAAAGCACAGAAATCTATTTGGGTTTCAGTCCACAAGAGATGCGACCCCTCTCCTAAGAAACGTATGCATTGAAAAGTATATTACATTAGCACAGTTCTCATGGACTTTCTTCACAATAAAAAGGGGCCTGTGTTCAGCTCTTCACTCCCTGCAAATATAACAGGAGAATGGGCTGGGGGGTTGTATGCATTAATGAAAACAATAAAGGAATCTCTGGAATCCTGAAAGTTAAGCCTTTTGGCACAGAGCAGCTGTCAGAATCAGTTGAATTTTAGACACCCCTTCAGTAGTCCAGCCCAAAAAAGAAAGAGATGGGTTGGGGGTGGGAAGAGATGTGCGTTTGATAGTCTTTGCAGTTTAATTGAGATTATACACAGTGATTACTTTCATATGGCAAATACTAATTCAAATACAACCAACGTGGCATGAAATTACTGGGAATAGATCTGAGGGAAAATGCTTTCAAATTACACAAGTCTTGATATTAATTTGCAAGTCTGGCACTCAAGGAGCTGTCAAACAAATAAATGAGAAGAGAGCTTCTTTTTTCTGGGTAAACTCTGATGCCTGTGACAGGTTTCAGAGCAGCACACTGACTTCCTGCACTCTTGTGCGGTGAAGTTCTATACCCAGAGGTACTCGCTAAGTACTGAATCCCCTGGAGACAAAATCCCCCAAATACTGCCAGTCTTGACAGAACAAACATTGGTGCTCAGTCACGGCATTAGGACTAGGACATGTCTGGCTGAGTCTGTGGAGCAGCCGATTTTCCTAGGAACACAAACTTCTTGCTTCTGGGATACAAGGAACAGCTAACACTTGTATTAAGTAGGATTTCTCCATCAACTTCCATTCCTGATCCTCCTGCCATTTAAAGCATAGCAATGCCCAACTAAGACTGTTAAGGCTGAATAGCAATGTGAAATCCCAATGAAATCTTTTGAAAAACCTCTTTCTTTAGCACTAACACTTTTATCTTTCCAGAATGTACATGTGGTACAAACCAAAATGGCAAGGACCTGAGTACAAAAAGCTGCTAATGGTTAAATACAGTGAGAATGCCACAGAGTCCAAGAAGTGCCTCGTGACATTAAATATTTGAAGTATTAAGAATTCCCCAGTGCAAATGATGAAACAATTCATTAAAAAATGAATGTAGCTAATTGGAACACCCAGTAAGAGCTGGCAAAGCAGGGAAACAGTTCCCACATCAGCTGGTCATCCAACTCCTAGCTTTCCCACAGAAGAATTAGTTCTAATCAGGTTATAATAAGAACAATGTGTTCAGATTAGCAGTGTATAATCCCCTTTCCATACCTCAGGAAACTTGTAAAAGATTAATTAGCCATTAAACTACCATGAAATGCAATGATAAAAAAATGCTTTTATTCAGATACAAAGAGTCTGAAACCAACCTGACAGATCTGCTGATAACAGAAATCTAAGTGTGTACATTGCCAAAACCTGCTTTTTTTTTTTTTGCAAAGCAATATGCAGACCCTCAGAGCATCTTCTTGGGTAGAGAAGAACCGTAAATAACTCAGTAAAACAATATGCAACAGAAATCATGGTTAAATCAGAACTTC
The DNA here is from genome assembly GCF_000687185.1 of Egretta garzetta. Classification (NCBI taxonomy): domain Eukaryota; kingdom Metazoa; phylum Chordata; class Aves; order Pelecaniformes; family Ardeidae; genus Egretta; species Egretta garzetta. The sequence goes on from NW_009259329.1 coordinate 2,002,092, forward strand.
CCTTTAGGAGAGAGATCATGACAACTTCTCTATGGAAGAACTACATTTTTAGAGAGGCTCCAACAAAAAAACCCAAGATAACTATGTTCATAGTTTGATAACTAAAGACTAAACAGATCCAGCTGAGATTTAAACTGGCAGTTCTAGTAAGACTACATAGCCCTGATGTGGATCTTTAATTAAGCTGCTCCCACTAACTTCTCTTCCAGTCTTTCAGTGTTTGTTGACCTGAACTAAAGCATGTCGTTTTCACCCAATGCTTCATATGTGAGTGTTACTGGATGGGCCCAGAACATACACTCAAACATGAAAAACTTAAATGTTGTCATTACCTATATCCATCCTCTCCCCCTTGTCCCCACAACACAGAGAGAAGGAGATGCTGCGCAAAGCATCAAAGGTACTTGGCTTAGAACCATGTGCAGCCCACAGTGAACAATTATTTGGTGGCTGAAATGCAGCTACTTCAACCTTTGTAGTGGAAACAATAAACAGTCCGGGATCCCAGAAACAGAAATGGCTAGAAATACTTAATTAGAACAAAGTACTTTAAGCCAAGAAATGCAGTTGTTGCCATGCTAGAACATGAAGCCAACATACCTGGAAAGGTTTATCTGGTGCCTGGAGCTGGATGTGACACTTGCTGGGCGAGTACCAGCTACTGATGGACAAGTAGTTTGGCAGATACTGATCCCCAGACGGTTTCCCATCAATCGCTGTCACTTTGGTCTTAACAAAAGTTACATCTGAATGTTATGCATGCATAAAAAGCCCAACTTGTACTCTCTCTTTACCCTGTATCCCCATCTCCCATTTTATACTTTCCAGCTGTTCATCTCTTGTCATCTTTACATGGCAAAAATACTCTCCAAATATCGGACCCCTACTACTATGGTTAAGCTGTATTTGGAAAAGCATCTTTTCATGATGGTTATCAACATCCGTTCTATCTGCAGCAAGAAACAAAGCAAGTGTTTGCTGCATTTAAATGAAGAAGTTGAAGCTAAAAGGCACTGATTTCCTGTTTGTAGCACTGATTTACAAAGGGCAGGTTTGACAAGATTAGTTACATTAAAGCCTGCTAATCCTATAAAGAGCTTTCACCCACCTCCAGCCAGACATATTGGGCAGCTGTAGGGATGGAAGGGATTTCAAACTCCACCAGGCCATTTCTTGATACCAGTTCACTTGTATAAACGTTGTCCTTTGGTGTGAGTTCAGCTTTAATTCGGATAGTGACTCTGTCAGCTGGACTTCCATCAGGGTAAGTGACTTCTACCTACAAAGTGTTTAATTTACAGAACAATAGATTTTATATTATAGGCAATTCCAGTCAATGACAGAAGCAGCAGGTGGGAAAAACACACCAGAACATGGTGTAATATCCTGGGATCAAGTCAGTATAACTTTGTATCAGTCACATGTCATCAGGGCGTCTACTTTTACTGTTACCTTTCCTTTGTAAGGTAGTCCAGGTTTGAATTGCTTTCTGGTATCCTTGGAGTACTTGATATCAATCAGCTGTTTCTGAACAGGTGTGGAGTCATCAAATGTAACCTGCTTGCTCCCATCAGAGCTGATCACTGTGGCCCAGATATTGACCGTGCCTCGAAAATGTTCCGGAACATCAGCTGGCATCATGTCTTTCACACACACATCGAAAACAGCAGAGCCATCAATCTGTGAAGTGTGTTGGGGAATGGAAACACAAGTTTGCATTCATTCAAAAAGGATCTAGAAGCCAAACCTAAAGCATAGGCAGTAGATAGGAATTTGCAGCACTATTTTTAAAGGATGTGGAGCAGAGGGAATTTGTTAGGGAATGAGTGAAGGAAGGAGGGAAGAAAGCAAGTTTCATTTTCCTCCCTTATCCAGAGTCTGGACTAGCTCTGTAACAGTCCCTCATTCTCATGTTCTCCCTCAGCCCTGTATGAACTAAAACCAGATTAATACTATGCCAACAAATTCCCATGCCCCAAATCACAAACATACCATGTAAAAATATGTAATATTTTTATTTAGCTGGACCCAATTATCACATTTATTAATTTATTTTCTGATCTCCCACCAGTAACATAAAACAGAGCTGTGGTATTCACTTCAAAGAGTACAGATCGAGCATTTTATCACAGCTGACTCAACGGTCTCCCTCACCTGTGTGGTCTTAAGGACAGGGTGTCCCACTTCATGCCTGTAGTACCCTACGCCATTTATAGTCATATTGACAATTAACTTTCCTGTCACTGGTTTTCCAAATGTATATCTGAAATGGAAAGAAGATAATGAATAACTTCTGGAGTTTTCTGCTTTCCTGATTATATCAAGGCTAGCACCATGTGACCTGCACATCTAGAAAGTTATTGTTAGCATATTTTACGAAGGCTCTTACATTGGAAAGCTTCTGATGATGACCAGCAATCAGCTGCAGATGAGATGCAAGCTCCAGTGACTGCACCATCCTGTGGCTGTACTACAATCCACAGGAATGAAACTTTATTTGGGACATGTTCCTACCTGGCATGGACAGTTCCTTTTTCGCACAGTGAAAGGTCACGAATGTAGCGAGGGGGATCAATCAGCAACTCAAACTTTGGTAATACTACAATGAAAAGAAATACAACAGAATCTTTTCAAGGAGATCTTGCGGTCCAGAGTACAGCAAAAGCATACACACCTCTGACAAGATCACTGCTTATGGTCAGATGAGGGCAGTGGAGCTAACATTAGGCAGGACAGCACTCGGCAGAGAACGGATCAACAAAAGTAGCAAATCAAGACTGTCTTGGCAAGATGACCTCAGCAACAGACCCTTGGACTTTTACTTCTTTTCAGAGGGATCTCTGTTGCAGGATTTGAGCCCAAGATTTTTCTCTTAGATACATGGTAAAGAGGGCACCTCACTACAGACTCCTCCACAATGTGTCGGGAACAGAGCTGAGATACTAGCAGTTGTCAGTGTCTATAAACGCTTGTGCGATTAGGTCAGATGCCATAGATGGTGTGCTGGGTGTAACGATGCCCACCTTTCATCACAGAGAGACTTTGAGACTGAAAAGGGGGTAGCAAAAAAAGAATTCAAAATTCCAAGGAGGTCTCTGGGAAAGGACGGAAAGCACTGACAGACTGAAAGAATCTTAAAGAGTTTTCCAAAGCAAAATTAAATCTTTCTTACATGAATAGATCATGCAATATGACGCTCCATTTCAGGTCCTTTACTTTATGAAGTGTGGAGGACATGAACAAAGGGCTTGGTTAAGTTGTGTCTATATCCCTGAAGTACATAGTCTCTGAAGAATTTTTCCTCGTGACATTTTAAATGCATTATTTCTCAGGTGTTTCATCTCAAGTAAAAACATTTCATAACATTTTGTTCTTCCAAATACGCTTGGGTTATAGTCAAGGTTGATTTGGATACAACTCACCATATTTCTGAACTTCAAAGGATTTGTTGTACGTGTGCCCCTGCATTTCAGCAAAGATGAGCCATTCACCAAACACTGGCTGATCAGACAAAGGAAAACTCATATTTACAATACCTGAAAAAGAAAAAAACACTCTGTGTCACTCATCAGCCCTTGTCAAGGCTTACTGAACACAACTCAGTATAAGCAGAAGCAAAGGCAAACAACAGTACACTGAGAAAAAAAAACAAAAACCCCAAACTTACCACAACAAAATGGCTTCAAATTGCTCCACTCTATCATACGAGACCCTCGAGGATCCTGCATAGTGGTTTAGGAATGAGAAACATCACAGTAAAAATGAATATCACTAATACATTTAACTCAGTTTGCAACAAAACTTCATTTTGCAATACATACACTTCACTAACAGCTTAAATGTAACTAAAATCTACCCAAAATTTTCTGAAGATACTTTACCGGGGGTATTTGCTTTCTAAAATTCAGTACTCATTTAAGGACACTGCTTCTATAGCCAATGCACACAAGTAAGCACTGTCAAGCAGCAGATCTTCCACCTATCTTAAGACACCTATTTTGGGATGGGATGAACTGGCCTCTGAAGATGCTTTCTTTCTGTTCACAGAGGGAGCTGTACAACTAGCAAGACAATTTTTAGATGACAAAGTCAGATGAGATTAATCCCGCTGTTTTTGTCAGCATTAAATCTGTGACTGAATGCAAACAAGGGAAGAGGGTGAATTCTTCTGCTTGCTGACAGCTAAAGAAAACATATGGTTAAAAAAAAAAAAAAAAAGACTAGACACAGAAGGAACCTCTCATTCACCTCATAAGGAAGAAGACAGGAGCACCCTTTCCTTGCCATGAATTTCTATTGTCCACTATCATAATGTTTGGGTGCAGAGATGAGATTGGCCCTGCTATATCAGCCCAGCCAGATGAAGGATAGGAGTGTGTCTGCATTGAAAAGAAGGGAGAAATTGAGTGGGACTGTTACATTTATAAACCCCAGTGAAACTAGCCAATTCTTCTCAGGCTGGAAAATGGGAATGGATTTCTGAAACTGAAGTAGAAAACAAGTATATTCGTTGGTGATAACAAAAAAGCAAGACACAAAGATCAGTTAAAGACACAGGGATAGAGATAATGGCATAGGTTACAGTTGGGAATGGCCATAATGGACTTGAATAGGTACAGACGTGTGACTTGTTCCTCTTAAGGCTACAAGAAGCTTGTGCCTCTGCAGGATACATGCTAGACGATTGGCAGACAGATACTCACCACCACATAAGCTTCAATCTGAAAGAGAAAAAAAAAAAAAGAATAAAAGGCTTTAAGAAACAAAGCTACTTTTCTGCTTCTTGCGATGAACTGCTGAGTCGACATAAGCGAGGTATGATGCACAAAGTGACAAAGTTTAAACACCTCTTCTTTGGTAAGAGTAGCCTGAGAAACATACATTCATTCACATATCTAACTAGAAAAATACTACTTTGTGCACTACCTAAATACAGTGCAAGTCTCCAAAAAATTCTCCTAACTGCTTTGGCATAGTTACACTGTATTTGCTAGCACTACAAAAGCGTGTATTCTCCTTCAACAGTAACGTGACCAAATGAAAAAAACTGAATTGTAAATAACAAGAAGCAATCACAAGATATGCCTAAGTAGATTAAGAAATTATATTTCTGCAGAAATGTACATTAGAATAAAATACAGGTTACCAAGCATTCCATCATATTTTACAGCATGAAAGAAAAGTTTTCTTTACCCTGTCATTGACTGGTCTCAAGTCAGAAGTCACCGTATAGAGGTTTATCAACACTAAAAAAGGAAAAGAGGAAATTTATTAGTCATCACAGCCGGCACTGAACGGAGTATCTCACCCTAGAATCCACCCTTGGAAAAGTTTTGCCTGAAAGCAGCTCAAGCATCTGGCAAGTTCTCCAAGGTCACTTTACCTTTCTGCTTGGGTTTATAGACAGGTTTATCAGTCTGGATGAACACTGATGATCCTTTGCTATCAATGGTTACTGTAGTATAGTTATGAAAAATGTAGCCTTCCTCTGCTAGATGCCGGTTGCCCCAGACTTTAAGATGTGCTTGCCCACGAAGTCCTGAAGGCACCTAGAAAACAGACCATGAGGTGAGGGTTTTCAGCTTTCTGGGGAATATAATTGACACTGAAGTGAGCAAAGAGAGGCCACCTGCTGCATTTCAGTGTAACTATGTGTTAGTAATAAAAAGAAAATGAAGAACATACTAGACCTTTTACAATGTATAAACTTCAAAGGAGGCAAAGTCATGCTAAAAACATGACAGGAAATTATCTTCTACCCTTTCTTTATCACTCAAGCAAAGTGATATTTGATCTACATGCAGAGCTTTCACTAAAGAAGGTGTGTTACATGGGGAAATCAACCATGCTATGGAAAACAGCTCTACCGACAGAGAAAAAAAAAAAAACACCACAAAAAAAAAACCAAACCCCAAACATACATGTTTGCACATTTTCAACCAGTTGCTCAGAAAAGACTTTTAAAATTATGTTAGATTAAAAATTACAAAGTAAAAAAAAAAAATCTGACAATACAGAAATATTATGATAATAGGTCATAACCTGAGAGTGAAAAAATTAAATAAAACTGAAGTCAGCAATGACACTGCAGGTTTTACTCAAAAGTGAGATAGTCTTTGGATAAAGAAAACTGTAGCATTTGGTGTAACTGCTGATGTGTCTTATTACATAGGTCTATATTATACCTTCTTGAAATGAAAGGAATGCATACTTACGTGTTTGTATATTAGCCCAGCAAAGGGGGGAAAGTATCAAAGCCTTTCTAGACCCTAATTCCCAGACACAGTTTAACTACTGGCAGGACAGAGCAGTACCAACATCAGCCATAAAGTAATTACAAAGAAGGCAAAGAAAACTCTAGGGTGGTATGCCACCAAGGCAGAGGAGATCCAAGCAGTCATGGCAGACCACCACCAAGCCAGCTAGACTTCTGTAAATCAAAGGTTTTAATTTACTTATGGACCAATGACAACATAGATGATGCAGTATGTGCAGCGAAGGCATCTATGCTGTGCCACAGTAATACAAGAGAACTGTTCCCAAATATCTGGATCCACTGGAAAGAAAACAGACCTTTTTTTTATGGAACTGCATAGAAAAAGACTCAGTCAGACATGACCAGCTTCAGTCAAGACCTAGTGATGCCCTGTGGAGGGTTTTTTTTTCCCAGGATCATATGCTACAGTGATTATTCTAGCATACTGTCCAGCTCTGCAGGGTACTAGCTACTGCTATTCCAGAAGAACATCACAATTAAATATTTATGATTTGTTCCACCCAGCCCCTTTACCTCCTGTCAGAGATGACAACTCCAAAGCAAGTCCTGACTAAGAGATCCAACTTTCAAGACTTGTTCTTCAGTCTACCTCTACTTTACCCACATTTGAAGTAATAATCTTCCACCACAAATCACCAAGCATAATACACAATACACCTCTTCCAGCTCCAAATTTTTGATGGCGCATATTCAACAAGACTGAAAACTCATATTGCTTTGAACTTACACCCCACTTTTCAAAGATTTAGAAAGAGGGATACAGACAAAGGTCCTGTACTAGCGTGGAAGCACAGCCAAATTATCTCACAGAAACCATAAAAATGGCTTCCTTTTTCTCTGTTTGGTATCACTTTGTTCTACATACAGCATAAACTAGACTACTTCTTTCAATGAACAGTGAACGCTGAACTGGTAGCATTTAGCTCACTCCTTGGCATGAGGAAGGATAAATGACGCAAGGTGCAAAGCAGGGGAGATCTTTCAGAGGATGTCTTTCTGCTGTAAGAATGACTACCTTTCACTGCACCCCAGATCTCCAGTGTCCTAGGGATTCAAATAAAGCCAGATATTGCTTTAAAAAGTGTGATTTACTAAGGTAAGCATACATCATTTCTTTTTAATGGCTAGTGGAACCCTCTGCCAGAATTGCATTTAAATTCGTCATTTCACTCCACTACAAATCCTCTTTGGAAATAAAAAGTTGCTTCCGTTCCCTCTATCTTTTTAGTGTGGGTAAACTTCATTTCATGGACTATGCTGATGGCACAAATATTACTAATGTCAAAGGCTAAAACATAGACAAAACTGATGAAAGCCTTTGTTTTTTAAATCAAATAGTAGTACCAGGATAACTAGCAGAGACACAATGTTCAATAATTTACCATTTCTATGGATTTCTGTGATTTGTCCAATGCTCCCTGTCACTTACGCAGCAATATCTACTGCCATTCTTATAAAATAATCACAACATAGAACTTTATGTTGAGCAATGAGCCACAGATTCAGCCACTGATTTTCTGCAGTGGTGTAAGGGCCTGACAGATGAGCTTGGATGGATAAAGCTTTGTTCTTTGCACTCTCCACTCTTCCTTTTGCAAAGGTTGCTTCATCCTTAGTGTGTGCACCATAATGTGTCCTGTATTTGTGCCACAGCTGCTCAGACAGCAATGCCTGATGTGGTTGAAGGCAAGTCCCTCGTGTTTTCACCAAAACCATCTTAAAATAATTGACACTCACCTTCAGCTTAATTGTTCCTTTATCTAAAATGAGAGAGAAAGAGAGAGAGTTATTCTTCTCAAGCTAAGGTACTAACGTTTTAGAAGTTGCACTTGAGTGAAAGGAGACCCCATGTCACAGAGCTGCTAAGTGCAACACCCCTTCATTATGATTTCACCTGAAGTAATTTTCATGCATTGTGTAAAACAATCTGCAGGGTGAGCAAGTCAGACCTAGCAGAGTTCTCCAAATTAAACGTGGTCCACATTTATTTACAGTTTTTGCCCAGGGTAAACTGCAAAGTGCTCTATGGTTAGAGAGTACCACCAAGGCTGAGGTTTCAGCACAGGCCATCCTATGCTTACAGAAGTATTTTGATGTAAAAAGGACCTGGCCTCTTTTGGGACTTGAATAATTCTCAAAACAAACATTCATAGAATCTATTTTGATTGCTGGATACATCCATACCTAAGATTTCTCCTTAGCATATGTTGCCCACATGTGTAAGCATCACTCCCTTTGAATGACTTAGCAATTGTCAGCCAATTTCAAAGACGACAAGGGGAAGATAAAAACAGAGACAATATGTTCTAAGAAAGGAAGTGGCTTCTATGTAACTCCCAGTTTTCACACACAGAAGGGTTAAAACATGATGGTTAAAGAGCCTAATTGCCAGAGCCTTGTCTACATTACAGCTTACACCACTACTAGCAGTGGTAGAAGCGCTACTGGACTTAACACTGAATGAATTTATGCTAGTGAAAATGAAGTTGGACATAATCAAAACACTTTTTTTCTTTACACACAGGACAGAGAGGTCTTGGATTTAAGAGACTTAGCCAACTGCACAAATATTACCACCTCTCTCAGCAATACTCAGTCCTGAAGATGGGCAGATTGCATTTCCAGCACTCATGTTAAAATAAGGGTAGAAAAGGATGATGATGTGGATTTTACATTTTTCTTTAAAGTCAACTTATCTTATTCCTTATACAGCTCCCCAGTGTCAAACATCCAGGTTTCAAAAGGAAATATATTCACTATAAAACTCCTAGATATCAGTTATCCAGGGTCTCTGTATGTCTTGGTGTTCCAAAATTATTGGCCTTGGATGTTTGGGATCACATACATCAAAACCATATTAGCACAATCAACTGAGAACGTTTAGCAGTAGTCAGTGAATTAAATATTAGTTTGGTTCTAGTTCTGTTATCACCTAAAGAAATTCTCTAAGAGCTATTGATGTGCTCCCACAGCACCTCAACTTATAAACTAGTTTGCAAGTTCAGAATAACAGGAACTTACCCAGAACTGTTCCATGGCCTCGTGACACAGTTTCTCCTTTGACTACTAACTGAATCTGGACTGTTGTCTCCTTGACAGAGTTAAAGATGGTTACACTTATAGCTTCCTCAACACCAGATCGGAAAACAGAAGGTGCCGCAATCAAATAGCCCCTGAGGAGCAAAATTGGAAGTGGACAGTCAAGAACAGCAGCAAGAGTGTGATCTTTATTTATAAGCCACTTTACGTATAACAGAAGGAAAAGAGCAGACTAGTCTGTAACATGTTTGCCCCATAGGGTCACATTTGTCCAGGCCTATACCTAATGTACATAAAATGAACACAGAATGCACATAGGAATGAACAGAGCCTAAGTGGCTTACAAATGCTTAGTATTTAAATAAAGACTGTAATATTGATGTTTATTGCACATGTATTCTATATATAAATTTCTTTATATATTCTATATAAATAAACTACATATGCAACTAGCCAATCATAAAAAGTCTGAAGTTCATGAAAGAATAAGGAGGTACCTGAACCTCCAGTAGAGTTTGGTAGATAATGCCTTGTTTTGAAACAATTTAGATACTTTGACATTTTTGCCTAAATTATTTTTCACAGCTCTGCTTTCATAGTTCAACTTGATACATAAAAAAAGAAGTGACTCTCGGTGCTGATACTCAGCACTTTCTAAATGTCAGACCTGCATACATGTAACACGTCTAAACTTCCAATTTACACAGAAGCAGCCCAGAAACTGCAGTTAAAAGATTGGGCTCAAATTCTCAGTTCTGCTACCACTTTTTTTCTCAAACAATTATATCCCGCAAGTTTAAAAATTCCAGCAAGAAGGAACTATTTTAGCAGGCACACGCACAGTTTTAAAGCCACCCTAGACGACCTCCTGTATATACTACAATCCTTGTGTTTCTGAATGGAATCTGCACCACTCCTCTGTGCTGAATGGCACCACGCCATGAACTTGTCAAGTAAAAGCACTACAGACTCTGAGCTCTTTGATGCGTTGGGCTGCAAGCAACACATTTATATTCTCTTCATGACACACCTTTCTGGGGTTTTTCCTACCCAAAAGGATTTTTTTAAAACAAGGCAATTCCTCACATGACTCTTTAAGCCCAATTTCTCAGCCCATGCCTTTCTACAGTTCCAAGAGCCAGGTTGCTTTAGTTCATGATTAATTATCACTTTGGGATGAGGATGATGGTGTTTTACAGCCCCCAAGTCATCTTTTATCAAATTCCAACCCCATGTTTCTCTCACAGCAGGCCTCATTGCCATGGAGATCCCATTACCCCCAAAGGAAGTTCAGATCTCTGTGGCATTTGAGTTAAATTGCATGGGGTACTTACAGATTCAAAACCTTATGGTTGCCAGGTTTGAAAATTCAACAGAACAATAATAAATAACAATAAAAAGTTACTACTTAGCCTGCAAATTCTTGGTAAGAAAGACATAGCTGATCTAGTTGCCGTTGGAAATAGCAAACTATTAGGGTTCTGTAGCACAGCACCACAGTGCCATATGTGAAGCACATGTATTCACATTGTTCTAAATTGCTGCAACTCTTTCTGAAGCATCAGTCCATTGATACAGCTATTTAAATCACTTAGTAAGTGGCATTTGAATATTAAATATTTAACTTGGCAATTCAACAGTTAACTTGACAGTGACTGGACAGATCCTTTAAGCACATTTGACTAACAGCTCTGTCAGGTTACACCAAAACTTGGCAGGACGAGAAAAATTTTCTAGTAAGCAAGTGAAAATAAGTTCTCCACGGCACTCAGTTAATGCAGCTATTCACGATGTTGATGAGCTATAATAAGCTAGGGATAAAGAACAAAGCAAACCTTAATCAAAGTTAACCTAAACACACTGGAACAAGCTGTGGATTCAATTTCTAAAAGCCAGAGAACTTTCCCCGCAGTGAGATGTTTCTCCCCAGATGATTTTCCCCACAAGAATGTTTCACATGCTCTTCGGGAGCAACCAACATTACCTTCAACCACCCCAAGCACAACAGCAACCCCTGCGCAACACCCCGGATTCCTTAAATAATTGTTCGCAGATAAAAGCTTGCAGCCGCTTGCTGGAGGAGCTAGAGGCAGGTATTTCTAAGGAGGCTTTCTTCTCCCCCCCCCTTTCCCTGTGCTATGCACTTTTGCACCGGCGAGTACAAACGTGCTGCTGGGCTCGGGAACCGCCGCGGCTCCCCTCCCCGGCCCCACCCC
>NW_009259329.1:2014180-2030700 GCF_000687185.1 Egretta garzetta
AGCGAGCCCCGGCAGCCGCGGGGGACCATCCGCCCGAGCGCTCCGCCGTCCTCCCCGGGCCCCCGAGGGTGCCGGTCTGCCTCACGCAGATGCAAGAGCTGCCAAAGCTTCGGATTCCTAAAGGTCCCATCAACCCGGACCAGGGCACAGCACCCCCTGCGCCGTCCGGTCCCCTTAGCTGAGCCTTTGTACCCCGAGGCACTCCACTGAGCGCTGCCAAAGAACTGCTTTCCAACCCAAAATCCGGTGCCAGGACTGATGCTACTCTATCCCCCTCCATCCTTAGGCCCTCATCTGTCCATCCCCGTCCCTCTGTCCCAGCCCATGGACACAGGGGCTTGAGACAGGAGGGGGAGCTCTCACTGCACCGGCCTGAAGAAGAGGGGGGCAGCCTAAGAGCAGAGTTTACACAAACCGGGGAAAAGCAGATCCAAAGCAACAGCAGAGAGTCAGGGTGACAGACTAGATGCCACATCGCGCAGTGATGGGTTAAATGCTGCATACAGATACCAGGGAAGGATTCCTCCGATCCTTGCTGGAGCCAACGCAGGCAAGCCAGAATCCCAGATGTGCTTCAACAGAGCTGAACTCTCCCCCCAGGAATAAATGAAAACCCTCAACAGAGGTACTGAGTCTCATTTTTCCCCCCCCAACACTACACACCTGGCTTAAGGTAAACTACTAGGAAAACAAAAAAAAAAATAATCATGAAATACTATTTTTTTTTCTAGGTTAGCTCCATTATTTCAACCTCTCTTCCATTTCTTCTAAAAATCACTGATAAGGAGCCCAGCATATTATTTAGCAAAAATACAGACTTGTATCCAAAAGTCAACTCAACAATTTGCCAACGGCCCTTTCTTCCAGCTTCTGACAAGGCAAACAGCAAATCAGGTTGCTAAAGCAGCTAAACTTTAAAAATAATTTTTCTCCCTCTTAACATTGTTTCAATCGCCATATTCAATCGCCATATATCGTAGGGGTATCATTACTAGCTAACACATTTTCTGCAAGTCAGTCCATTCCCTAAAAACACCAAGTCCTCAAAGGGAGCAAGGTTGCCCTGATTACTTCAGCAACAGGACTTCAGAGGCTGATCAGTCCATAGCCAGGAGAGCAACAAAATGGTGCCTCCATTTTTATCTTGCTTGAAATGTACACTGATTTTGACTTTCTTCAAAAAAAAAAAAAAATAATCACTGACTCACTAGCTAGCACTAAAATCACTAACTCGGTAGCTTCTTGCTAAGTTCAGATTATCTTCAGTAATGGATAATACTGCTAGATGTGGCTACATTTTCCTACTTAAACCTATCTTAAGAAGTATTGTCTTATTTTTGTGGAGAGGCATAACAAATCTAGAAGAGAGAACAGATTTTGTCAAATTAAATCATGAAAAAAATGAAAGCTAGGCGAGGGCTTTAAAAAGCGTGCCTCACCTGAAAATTCTGTAAAGAACAAGAGACAACTTAACAGTCTCCGATCAAAAGGACAATGCAGTTTGCAAGGCTCATTACAGCTTTTAGGATTGGACACAAGAATTAAATCATAGCCAAGCAAGTTTAAAGGTTTCAAAGCAATCGCCTATTTAAACCCCTTTTCCTACATCAACAACCCTTTACTAATGTTTGTCTACAGACCCTGCTTTAAGACGTGCCCCAGTTGTCAAGATCAGGGCGGAGAATTGAGGGACTTTTATTCAATCCAGTAAGAACATCAGAATTATGCTCTCAGTATGGAACAAGAGGTTTCTGAGGATCGTTCACCACCTTGGGAAAGGTTATTTTAATTCATTTTTAATGGGATTTTTCTAGCTATAGCTCATCTGTGGGAGGAGTTGCAGAATGTCTCGGAGCAGCTTTCAGCTTTTAGTATTATGTAAGCTGAATCCATTTTGCTTGCTCCTGCGCTATTTAAGCACAACTGCTCCTCTCTTGCTCACTTCACTGCTCATGTATCTTCACATGACAAAACAACGCTACGAGAACTACCAGGGGACTCTCTTGTTTGCCCAAAGTTGAAGACACGTGCAAGAAAGCATGAAGTCAAGAAGAGGCCTTCCTTGCACATCTTTTCTCTCCATCTTTAAAGCACATAAAGGTTTTCCCTCTGATCACCCAGTCCTCACAAACGTACAGTTGTACTCCAGTGGAACTATTCTTCTTGCACTAGGAGTTACGTACCAGCCTGTACTCGCTACGATGGTCAAGCATACAAGTGAGGCAGTATCTGTAGGAATAAGTAATGTATTTTGTTCGATTACGATAATTCGTTTAAGACATGAACACTCTCCACAAACCTTGCACTAGGAATTCTTGGGGGTGGTGTCAGTTCAGTTGATATTACACCAGTTTTACATGGAATTAAATCCAATGCCAACCATTCAGATTTTTTAAGAGCTGTTTTGCTAGAGCTTCAGTTTTATCTTTCTCCACACTAAACGCAACCGCGGCACAGCTGAGATCAACGCTTACTTGCACCAACTCCATCAAACCTAGGCCACACTTCAAACAGTTTACGATACTCTTAGTAAAATAACTGGTTTATAACACAGCTTAGCCTTTGAAATTTAACTAGAAATGGAAATAGCTGGATTGCCTAAATTTAAAAGAGTGGCTTCTTCCTTACTGCTGCATTCTCCTTCAGGTTATTCAAACTCATTCAAACTCTAGAACCATAGAGATCGTTTCCCAAGCAAACCAGCTGGGCTTTATGGAAGCAACTTAATAGAAAGAACATTAAAGTGGGAATTTTATTTTTGTGTTATTGAGACAAACCAAAACACGTCAAGATAAAGCAAAATCTGGTAATTCTAAATTCTTTTTCAGCTTCATAATTTTCTCAGGTATATCCACAGAACTCTGTCTGCCTCACTATTTTTCTGCCTGCAAAGTAGCAATACTAACATTAGCCTCCCAACACTTGACAGCATGTGGGAACCCTTTGATTAAAGACCGTAAGGAGGCAGAATGAAAATGAAGCACCTCTGCTGTTCTCATGGCACAGCAGCCAATAACTGATGTACAATACCTCACCAATCAAAATGATTTTGGTAATAGTCCTGCAGAGATCAGGGAAGTTTAGGGTGAAACAGCATCATGCTTTTAATAAAAATAATCGTTTCTACACTTAATCCATACCTCTTTATAGAGCAGCCCCTCAAATGGTTCCTTACAGTCATGCCTGAGATAACAGAATCATAGAACGTTTTGGGTTGGAAGGGACCTTTAGAGGTCATCTAGTCCAACCCCTCTGCAGTGAGCAGGGACACTGCTAATTAGATCAGGTTGCTCAGATCTTCGGGGTATGTACCAAACCCCCCACAAAATGCCACCAAACATCCATTCTGTAGTCATCCACTTTTTATCTTTGAAAAAGCTCTGGGTATGAACTTTGAAGAAGCAACATGATTCAGCAATGAGTTGATGAATCCAGCAGAGTACGCTCCTAAAAAGGAGCTCCATCATGCTATAACATTTCTGAACACAAAACAGTGTATTTCTACGTTGCAGAAATCACAGCTAGAAATTACCACTATGTGGAGTATAGCCCTTTTAAATCAGTGTTAACTTTTTTTAAAGGAGATTTCTTCCAAATTGGAGATTTTCTATTTGATATTTACTGACTACCAGAAATACCAGGCAATTATAGTCTCTAAAGACTGCAAACCATCTTCTAATTACGAAAGTATGTGCAATCCTGTAAATAAGGCTAGAATCAGCTTGGTCTGAAAAAAAAGGAGGCTTTAGATATCATTTCAAACTATTTAGTTACTGAAATGGAATTTTCTGTGCCTGCCAAAATGAATCCTATTCAGTGTGATGCAACAGGTGTTGGAATTCCAGCAGCCGCCTGCAACCCACATCTGGTAATAGTTAGGAGTTTAAAGGAAGTTCTGTAAGAACTGCTTATGTATAAAAACTATTCATCAGTCAAATCTATGGGCCATATTCACCCACCGCTTGCACTGTGCATAGTTCAGATTTTTATTTCGTTTACAAAAAACGTAATTCTGCTCCTCATGAAATTTTAGGAATCTCAGGCAGTTGTCCAGGTTGAATGCGTGTGTGGGATTGATCTGGCTCTGCCTGTGTGTCAGAAAGGTGAGGGACGGACAGCAGTTTATAGAAGAAGGTGTGAGTACATTTATATTGGTTCTGACTAGATCTAATTTATATCCCGAGTGCTTGTACATTCTCCTCAGCATTACTCTGCAGAACAATGAATTCCCATCTCCCTAGTAAATAAGCTACGTGCAGTGTTAAAATTATCAGACAGGTATTTGTCAAACAAAAAAATAGAATTAACACTAAGCTCTAACCAATACTTAGTACTGCTACTCTCAGCTGTGCCTCCTTTTGCTTTCCCCCCCCTCAATTACAAAATTCAAATCAATAAGACTACTCACAAGAATCAAGTGGTAGGATCACACCCTTAATCATTAGCCTTTGATAACTGCCTCAGCCTGGGTGTTACCAATTTGTCACAGAGACGACCAGACCTAAAGATACAGGAGGTAATACTCGCTTACATAAAGATTTTGAGAATACATGCATAAATTGTGCACATGATAAAAGATGTTGCAGTAAAACCAAAGCTATTAATTATGTAGTTCTGCATTAAGTCCTGTAGGCACTAGATTTCAGTGGAAGATGGGTGGAAAAAAAACCCCAAAAAGCAACAGGCAAGTCATCAGCTTTAGGAAAGCCAGAATCATTTGTCCCCCCTTCCCAATGGAAAAAATTTGTGTCAGTCATTACATACCACCAGACAAGAGTAAGGTCTTAGTTAATTTTTACAGCATTATATTCATGGTTAAAAAAAAAAAAAAAAAAATCACCCCCATTTCTTTAACTCCCATTTTTGCTCTCCCTCTATGTTTCTGTGTCAGCCTCCTTTCTGTTAGCCAAACAGAGGTATCTAATATAGAAACTGATAACTGCAAAACAAGTGTCCTGTTGGCTTTGCCATACTACTACAAGCTTACCAGCAATGAGGATAGTGCCTTTTACAGAAACTACAACATCAGTCCCAATACAGAGTGGTAGAAACAAAACTGATCCTGCCTCCTGGGAATACAAGCGTCTCTAGAACAAAATTACAAGGAAAGGTTAAAGAGCACGTTCAAAATAAGAATATAATCTGAGTAGCATATAACAACAGAACAACCAAGAATATAATTATTAAATAGTTCTGTCAAAAATGCCTATTAATCATCTACCGAACAGGAGAGGCTGATCTTTGAGTAGTATAACATTTTCATTCCTGACAAAATGACTGAAATAGTACTAAATCATTAATATGGGCAGATGCTGATTTAGAACAGGAATAGAGCACTGTGCTTAATCAGAAGTGGCTGTCATTAAGACATTTAGTAAGAAATTACTTCCCACTTTTCTACTCATCCTCTACATATGATTGTTGTAATAGAAGTTTGTGCAGAGTCTAGTGTTTGGTGGAAGCTGTATACACAGTAAGGGATCTAGCAAGGTTGTGAAGCCTCCACACTTAAGAGTTACACAAAATTCAGCTGGACATACTTTATTCAGCTGGACTAGGAACGGGCAGAGGCATCCTTTTATCATAACAAACCCTACTAATTTGAGAAATTAGATTTTGTTCAGTTAGGCGAAGACAAAAAAGGTAACAAGAAGGGTTAAGGGCTCTCAACATCTTTGGGTATTGCCTATACAGATACTATACTTACCCTGTCCATAATATGCTGAAGTTGCGTAAATGTACTAGCATTGCTCTATAGTTAATAAGTTTCATCCCGGTTTAGCTGGGGATCAGTGCTGCACTCCTATAGTCACGTGTTTATCACTTCACTTACTGAAATACAGTCTAAAAAGTTCTGAAGAAATACACAACAAAGCCTGCATGCTGAAAGGATTAAGTGCAACAGACAGAGTATCTTTTTGGGTAGCAGTCCTGAAAACCCTACTGTTCAGTCAGCTGTTTAACTTCCCACCCCCACATGCAGTAGATATTAAAACAAGGAATTAAGTTTAGATGTCCTACAGGCCATCTCCAAACACACGATATCTATATAAACAAAAAATTAGTTATGTCTAAAGAGGCAAATTGTGTTTGCTTCCCTACTATACTAATTTAAAATCTCGAAACAGCAGGAAACTTGATAGGTCTTACATATACATTATCACAGAAATATTTTAAAGGAAACTGATCAGAGGCATTGGAGACTACTCTGCAAATCTAGCCCTCCATCCTTGTGCTTGCTTTACAGACCACACACAAATGCAGTGGAAGAAACAACCTAAAATAATTTCTGTGAGTTCAACAGGAATGCTCACATAATCACTGGAAATGCTCTTAATTGGTGTGGCTCAGTGGTGCATTTCAGAGCTGTTAGATCCTCTGCCGCTGTGGAACTCTTTTCATGTCCTGGCAATCACAGTCCAGCCAGCAGTTTGTTTATCATATTCAGTATGAGTTTCCGGATCTCCAACAAAGTGGTATTTACTCCGAGGCAGGGAAGACTGCAGTAATCCAATAAGTTCTCATTAGCCTAAAATGCAGAAACATCTGCCGGGGTCATGAGCTGCTTACTTGCTGTTGATGAGCAAAGATTCAGCCCCATTTGAAGCTAGTGTGAACAAAGAATTGCAGGGTTGGGGCAGGGGGGTGGTGGTGAAGAGACAAACGGGCCTCGATTATCTCCTGGGCTGCAGCTCACTATAGCGCACCACAGGCAAAGAGGGATGCTCCCCTGCGTTGACCCCTGGTGACCCTATCGCAGAGGACGCAGGAGTTGCACCAAAAAATGCTTTGACTCAGCCCTCCTGAGCTGGTGGTCAAAATAGTCAGGCAACATCAGTATAACTGAAGAGAATGTGGTCAGAGCACCCCAAGAAATACAAGAATCCAGGCAGGGCAGTCTGTGCAGTGCAAACCTAGCTTAAAATGATCTTTGCCAATTGTTTTTTAGACAATTAAGAGAATTTTGCAGAGGACGAGTACTTAAATTTCTGTGCTCCCCCCTTCCCACCCAGGCTCTCAGACCTAGCTGGCTCATTTCACAATTGCTTTCAGTTTTTGGAAAAGAAAAGAAGCCCTTCAATCCCCCCCCCAAAAGAGCACTTTAGGACACATGATTGTGAACAACTGGTAAATAAGAACTTCTGGCCTAAAAACCTAATACATAGGTAATAAGTATTGCACAAGTTCAGATAGAACATAAATCTATACTGATACAAGTTACAGAAGAGAGAACACTATTAATTCTAGGTTAAAAACAAAACACCAAGAAGAGATTGATAACCTGAATAAAGAGAGCCCTTAAATTGTTTAGGACTCCAAACAGATTCAGAGCATGTGACATTGTCAGAAAATAAGTGGAAAATACAAAATAAGTGGTGTCATATCTGTTTAGCTCCTGCTCCAGTGATTCTGCAGTTCTTTGTTGTTGTTTGTGCAGTGTTAAATATGACAGCATCTAATGTCTGTGGCTGTTTCAGGGTGGAGGAGCCTGAAACACTTCTGCAAAGAGCCAGAACAGAACCACTTAGAGCATTCAGAAAAATCAAGATAGAAAAGTCTCAGTTCAAAATAGTTTAAAACCCTTTCCTGGAGAGGCTGAGCTGCTTTACATAACACTTGTTCTACCATTTGTACAAAGAATTACACAAGTGTTCAATTTAAGGAAGAGAATGGCCAGAATGCTCAAATCAATGCCAATGATTCTTCAGAAACAAGGAGTGCACATCCCCGAGCACTTTATTGTTTCGTCCATGCAGTTGGCCTTTAGCTCCAGGACTCCCACTGCCTTAGGCTTGTTGTGTGGATAACGACCGCCACCTGCAGCAGCAAGGATGAACTACTGCCCCCAAAGATTTAGAGCCTTTAACTGTGATGGCAGCAAACAGAACCTTTCTCTGCCACCCATCTTCAGGGAAGAGAACTGATAACATTCCGCTTCACTTTATACTGAACATTCATATTGCTGTCTGTTGCTTAAGCAACATTTGAGTATTTATACATACACATAATAATATCTCAATGGTAGAAAGTCACTTGACTGAAGAGGATGGGTTTAATTTAACAGTATTTCTTAACCAATAATTTTTTTAGACCAGCAATAAGGTCTACCATCAAGAAATCCTAGGAAAGACATTCTGACTTGTCTCTGTGCAGAGACAGAATTATCAAGACACTACAAACTTGATTTTCATTTCATCCCTCTGCCCTCATATTTAATAAGACCCCTCTTAACTTTCTGAGTCTCAGAATGACACACTTACAATAAGCAGGTTAGAGGCATGAGGACACACATCCTAGCAATTATCCAAACCTAGGAAAAACAGTTGTTTGACCAGCAGTTTCATCATACAGGAGTCTTTCTACCAGGATCTCCATCCACCAAACTAAACAGACTACTAATTTGCAGCTAACCTACGACTTGGCTGCTTAGCAAAGTTCCCCATCCAGTGGCCAGCTTCGTAGGTGCAGCTCAGATCCTGGCCAGAGCGTGATCCTGCTGCGTGCAGCCTCTACAACTTACAGACAGAATGGCAGCACACACAGATGAACTATTGGGGCAGTTCATCTAACATGTTTGAGGAAGAAGAAATAACAGATGAATATCTTCAAATACCTCCTTGCTGTCCTACTGGCTCATGGATAATTTGCCGAGAAAATGAGACTGATGAATATGCAAGAACAGTATTAATAGTTTGTTATATATTGACTTCTCATCCAGTGCACTGCACAACTTACTGATCCAGTTGTTATAGCTTAATTTACTCCTAATTTTTAATAAAAGGAGACAAGAATCTAGTCTGACCTTAGTAATACCAGGAAGAAAGCCTGAATGGCACTTCAAGGAGTGCAAGTAGAATGCTCCAAGGGCTTTTTGAGCAGCCCAAAAGGCTTTACAAACACAGCGTAAATCAGAAATATAACACTAAGCAGAAAATACAAAGCAAAGCTTTCGAAAAACCATCACAGAAAGAGGTTCCACAGGTAAAAACCATACAGGATACAGCATGTCTTTCAGAGAGAAATGCATTCCATGCACAAAAATGGAGAGCATGTGGAAAAAACCTGCCACATCTGGCGTGTGTGTTCATAACAGAGCACACACTTTCTCAGGCACTTACTCAGTACTCCGGTTTGATGTTTCTCCCCACATTCACACTCTTCTGGCCTCAGCACTTTGGGTGCCTGCAGGTCATGGCTTGCCACTGGGACTGGTTAGTGCCTGTAAGTCCATCACTGCATATATTGTGTAGCATTAGCTCTATGTAAGCCCAGATGGAAACAAAAGCTTCTGTAGGAGATCAGTGAAGATATTCAAACATGAAGGCTATTGATATAGCAGTGGAAAATAGTCTTTATTATTAAAAAAAAAATAAATAAAGTCCTTAAAGAGGTGTTTTGTAAATACAAAAGCATTATGATTTTAATAATTTGTTTCTGAGATAATTAGGCAACAAGTTACCAAAACATTCCACTCGTTACAAGCGAACAGGCTCCTTCCAATCATCAGCCTCACTACTTGCTACCCACATAGCTTTTCGTCTCAGCAAATCCAGAAATAAGGGACAATTAAGAGTTCCTTGAGAAGTTTTTCACCGAGTGACCAATGACCATGCTGTACATTCCTACAGATCCTCCGGATGAGATCAGCAAACACACAGCACCACATACACAGTTCCACACCTACATTCTGATATGTTGCCCTCTAAGGAACATTACTTCAGAAAGAGATGCAAATCAGTGCACCTGAAGTCAGTTCCAAGAAAGTAAACCACGAAGTTCAAGAACACATAGGTCATATTTGCTAAGAATAACATTTCTTATTCTTTGCCTTTCAGTATTGTCAAGGCAGAAATGATGGAAGGGGTCACAAATTCATGTTAAAGAGAAAAAAAAAAGGTGTCTCCTTATGGGACAGCATGCAGAAGAAAACTCGACTTCTTACATTAGTAAGCATACATGCTGCTGGTTTCATATTCTGGTATCACTGAAAACTTGGACAAGTTATATGTTCATACAAGAAGTAAAAAGATAACAAGTCTGCTGGCATTGATTTAGTTCGCACACATTAGTAAAACAATACACAAACTTAGTTGAAGTACCAGTGTTTCACAACATCTAGTCCGTGATTCTCTTCACATATTCTTTGGTTATGCAGAGAAACTTCTTTACTAACTTCAAACGACAGGTTTTGCACTTGTGTGAAGCTCCTGGAACAAATTAAACAAGCTAAATCAGTTACTCTGGAGGGTAACAACTTTTGCTTAACCTCAAAGGCTACGTGCCTCGACATTCGCATCATTCTCCTACCATGCAGCCACGAGAAGGAGGAAAAAAAAAAAAAAAAAAGTAAAATGTGAATTTTCTTCCCAAGGGCTAAAATTTGGAGGAGAGGAGGGTCAGTTTGCAGGAGAGGGAGATGCGTGGCTTTACAGTCTATTAATCTTCAAAGATTTTAGTTGTACTCTCTTCTGGGGAAATGAAGGAAGGAAAGGAAATTTATCATGGTTTATCTCTTCCTCATGGCCTCAGTGATACTTTGTATTTGTTGAGACAATACTCGAGGAAGAAAAACTTTTCTGTGCACCTTGTACCTCCTAAGGGATGATGTATTTGCATGGTTATTATTTAAGACATAGTGCTTCCACTGTTTCCTGGTGTTCTCCACTCTCCTACATATTTGTACTTTACCAGGCCTATTCTTGCGCACTGAAATCCTCAGCCAAAGTGTCAGTGAATGGCACATCAAAGTAGCTCACGTAGAATACACCAACCAAAAAAAACCCCAAGAGTATTTACTGTGGCTGTAGGTAGGGTAGGGACAGAAATACAGATGTCTTCTACGAACAGAATTAAACTTAGTGCTACTATCCCCTCAATTAATCCTCCTCCAATACACATTCTGGATATATTCTGGCAAGATGTACAGATTTTCCTCTAAATATTTAGCCAAGGAGTCTTTTCACCTGATTGTTGTAAATACCTTTGAAGCTCTTTATCCAGTTTCTGAGACACTTCTTTAAGCTCTTTCAGTACGCTAAATGCTTTTGAACTATCTTCTGAGCAGCTTGGCATAACTTCTGCCAGAAGTTCCTGTGTGATAGAGAACTGCTTTCGCAGTTCATCTACAATGTGAGATATTAAAATATTATTAAAAATGCACACAGTGGCATCAGTTAATGCAAGATTACTGAATAACTGGAGTAACCAGAGAGACAGGTGAACTCTATGATGGAAAATTACTGTTTGTTCAGCTTTCACAAACACACCATGAGAAAACTGTGAAAGCCAAATTACTTTTAGCTATGAAGACTAACACCAGCAACAGGCTATTAAAATTGCTAATCAAGCTCTCATTTAGAGTACCTCCAAGATTTTTTACAAGACAAATACAAGAGAAAAAACAAGTTTTAAACATCCAAAATTCCCTGGCCGGTTACATATTGCTATTGGCATGAACCCCCAACATGAAATTTATCCAGTCCTTTCCTTTAGCATTCACAAACCAAAAATCTATCTTTATTTCCTTTCAAGCCTTCTTACAAGAATTTTATGTTCTTCAATAAATCTTTTCCATTTGTTTTAAAGTGTAAGTAAGGTTATTGTAAATGGTTTAAAAATCTCGTTTCTTGCAGACCAGTTTAAAAATGTAACTTTTTGTCCAGGCTTCAATACAAAACACAAGTACAATATATTAAGCAATTTATTGTTATTGTTAATACTTGTTATTATACAAGTAATTTATTAAGCAAACATTCTGTGACAAAAGACATCACACAATATATTTAAGCTCTAGTTCTACAGGAAACATGAGCAAGTCTACCCATGTGACTTTATCCCTCAAACACAGAAACAAGAAGAGATCACATTATTTCTACAACTCTACGAAAGATACAGAAACTTGCTAAAGAAAGCATATATGAAGACTGCTCTAGTTGAGAAAGTTAATTTTTTCCCTGCTGCAGGATAAAAAAAGTGTACAGCTTAGTGGTTAAATGGAGACAAGAATTATTCATAGCAAAACATGTGACTAATGTTGCAGCCCAGTGTCCATACAAGCTCTAAGAGCACACAAAATTCCTCCAGTGGCCACAGATAGATCTAGTAATAACAATGTCAGAATTTTAGCACACCAAAACCCCACCATTTCTGAAAGTAAATGTGATTAATCGAATTTTCATACCAAGGTACGTTAGCATATCTCCTTCTATGTGAATATTCTTTATGGGTAATTCATGTCTAGTGGCATCCAGGGAAACTGCAAAGCTTTTATATTGCTCTTTAAACTGTTCACAGACAGGAACAAGGGGAGAAAGCACTTCCATCTGAAAAAGACACATGATGAACCAACACTTCTTCAGAAGGACCCATTTTGTAACTACACACCCGGCTCAGTACAGAAAAATAATTTATAAAAAACCCCAAATACCACTCTGAAATGCTTGTTGACAGAGGAATTCAAGAAGTTTGTGGTATGATACTCCTACCATGCTATTTAATAGGTTTTCCTCTACCACCTCAGAGCACCTAGGTCAATACCAGCTTCCTTGTTACTGTAGCTCAGAGGTATTAGCAACATAGGAGGTAAACTGTTTTATATTTGATACTTTGACTGTAGTTAGCAGTGTATTCTCCAAAAGACAGAAGTATTTTTTAATTTTTGCGCTGCATATTTGTTAAAAGCAAAGATAGGTTCAGTTTTGAAAATTTATTCAAATATTAATTATACATTAGAAACTTGCCTTCTTGCAAGCAGGCCAGAACTATAGCTGTCTAACAGATAAAAATAAGACAGATAAAGAACAGCAGATGTTCACTCCTCATCTAAGGGTTCACATCTCAGCCCTAGCCATATCTGTAATTGCGTAAGTGCAGAATGTTCGCATGGTTTTAAGATACTTGCATCTCCTGCGCATCAACTATAAACTGCCCTGGTAACCAGTGTGCTACTGCTGCCCCTTGCTTAAGAGCTCTAACCTCTCCTTCCTGCCTATCCACAAGGGACAACAAAAAAGTGACAAAGGCATTTGCTTAGGTTACTAGAGAGCATTACATGCCACAACAGGAAGAATATATTTATTTTGTTTAAGATGCATAAAATCGTACCCCAGCAGGCCACAGAAGCAGACAAATCTTCTCTGGATTCTCACTTCATAAGAGAGCTTGTTTAAATATAGGAGAAGCATAAATTGTAATAAATCCTACCTGTTTGTCTAATGCATCGTCAAGTTTCTGTTCTCTCTCTTTGAGTAGAATTTCACGCTTCAACTCACAGAGCTTCTCCTCTTGTCTCTCCTTTTCTTCACATAACATTAACAAGTTTTTTTCTGCTTTTTTCTCCAGCTCAGCAAGATTTTTTCCTGCCTATTACATCCAAAAAATATTCACAACTAAAGTAGTGCTACGTGTAAGTAATTAACACATTCTGAATAAACAAACTTAAGCCTCAGACCAGGTCAAAGAGCTTCAATTAATGAATCAGAAGTCTCCACATTAAGCACGGTACATTACAGTTACCCCAACTCCATCTTCTTTCCCCATCCCTGCTAATATTTTTTGCAAATAATATTTTGCAAATTTTGCAAATACACATACAGCACTGAGTGAACAAAAAACAAAGTCACTGCTACAACCCTGAATTCCAAACACTCTCTCATGGGTTTCCTAAAACTTCTACATACCCCTACTTCATGAGGAACCGGCACCAGCTTAATAAACTGGCACTGAATTCATTCTAAGAGAACTTCAAAGCAAGTCATACAGTTTTACAATCATAAAAATGTAAAGTCACAAAAAATCTAACTTCTACAGATCAGAAAGCCCAGACAAGAAAGGAAACAATTTCTCAGTATCAAGTTCTTCTATCTGAAACACCAAATAATTGACCGACTCTCACCTTTAACCTTAGGTAAGTTAAAAGCAGTGTCTGAGATTCCAGCTCTTCCATCAGAGCATCAGAATCATTTTCCTTCAGAAAAGAAAAGAATACACTAGATCAATTTTGGTATTTAAACAATTATTTTTTCAATGTTCATATAAGTTACAGAAAGTCCAGTCTAGACTCATCATCAAGAGTCAACTCGATGAAAAAAGTTTGGGTTTTCACACAATGTGTGTTAATTAAAGATACCTCTGTTTCACCACTTGTTATAACATTTTCAGCAGATTTTCATAATACTGGTAGAGAACTTGAAGTTTCAGTGCTATGTAGAATGAGATTCCTAAATAAGGCACTATTAGGTTAAATCAGTGTTAGTTTTCTGAGCAGAAAATACTTAAAGCTAACATGATTTTAATTAAAAAGTATGGACAGGAATACAAAAAGAATCAACTTGAGGAGATGCTACAACTGGAGCAGATGCTACAATTGGAGCAGATTCTTTACCACAAGAAAGGGAAGCAAAGCTTCGGTCAGTGTTGAGCCATGTGATAAACAAAACAAATGTTCCTAGCAGTAGAACAGACTTATCCTCTGACTTCTCCCAGAACGCTTTAAATCACCTCAGGACTTCAAAGTTGTTATAAAGATTAAAGATAAACAGAAAGTCTTAATTTCATACATTTTAAAATAAATATACTTAACAAATGAAAGCAGCAAGACTCACCTCTTTTGGGGGATTTTGACATGTCTCTGTATTTTCTTTGCAAGCAGAGTTTGGACCAGGAGTCTTTCTGCGGACAGTTTTATCTGTATCACAACAGAAAAGTTATTGCTCTCTTCTACCAAAGTATATAGGGTGGGTGAACATACCATGAGGCTCTTCAAAGGCAAAGATAATTTCAAAATTATTATGTGTACCAGTAAAGATGACTTGTGCTCTGTTTCTGGCTCTGATGATATACATGGGAAGATGTGGATCACATGAACATTTAGCTTTAAGTGACAGTTACAGATAGATGTGATAAAATTTTCAGAAGAGCTGATAATCTAACACCCAGTTATAACCAGCTGTTATAGGAACAAAGACTTGAGAGTACTTTGTTCTTTAATATTTTATATTAAACAAAAAAAACAGAGCACCCAAAAATACTGAAAATCAAGAGGTTAATTTAAACCCCAAAGGTCTTAATAACTCTGCTTAAAGACACTTGAAATAACATTCACCTTATTTAACAAAATCCATTTGTATATATATAAAGAATACAAGGGTTACTTATCATCAAGTTACAACACATATGGTAAAAATAATAAAACAAGAAACTGAGTATGAGTGGAAGGTTACCGTTAATAGCTGAAAGATCAAGGTCTGGTCGACTGATTTTATCTTCATCTAATAAAGTGGATTGCAAGTCACCTTTCTCAAAACTACTCTGATTTAATGAGCTAGAGACAATGCCTGTAGTATAAAAGAATTAGAACAGATTCTGCACAAGGTCACAATTATATATGCTTTCATTAATATTTGGCAACCTTACACAAACTTCTACACATTTATTTTATATACACCATTTGTATAGAGATAAGGTAGTTCAGGATGTTATCCTCTTAAACGTTTCACAGTTTGACAACAACACTTAGATATGAAACAGGAATAATGTTACTTCCTCAGGATTTTCAAGTCAAGTTAAGGTCTCACCAGAAAATTCTGTTGCAATTCTTGCAAAGAAATAAAAATGGACTGTTTTGCAGACAGGAATTTTCAGTCACTTACACTGGGTTTATTAAAAAGATTAAATAAAAAAAGCAGGGCAACGGTGAGGGCATGGTAAAAGAGTAGTTCAAAGCCTTGTGCAGAAGGCAAGAGATATTCTTGTTTCAGACAACCCAATTAGTCAATTCCAGATTAGTTCTCTATTTGAATGTTCAGACAAGAGTTTAATGTGCTTCAGTTTACACCTCTCAATCCCACATCAAGTTTCTTAATCCCCCCCTTTGTATATAGATAGTAACTGGCAGTGATGTGATACAAAAACATCATCTCCTAACAACATTTCAGAGTTGTTACGAGTTCCACAAACAAATACCACATACAAATTCACAAAATAAGAGCTTTAAATTCTGGTAAAACTTACCCACAGAAGTTTTAAATTTCTCAGGAAGAACTGATCGTAGTTTAGCTGCAGGAGATGGTTTAGCAGTATACGTTGAAAAGGAATCTGTTGAAATATCCTGATAATCGAGAAACAAGAAAAATCTGAACATAAGCATTAATCATGACTAGGAATATGTCTTGACTTGAATGCTGACAACAAACAGCTACGACCACAGGGCGTCTCGGTGCTTTACAAGTCACCCGAATACAGTCCCAAGGCCCCACCCGAGTCTGCATCTAGTAGCACACCACGACTCCCTCATAACCCCAGCAGAGTAATTTTTTTGCTTCGGTCCTGTTTCCAACAAGTCCGAGCCGCCTCTCACACCATTTCCAGCCTTTGCTGGGCGACCCTTAAGCCCGGCAGCGAGGCGACCAAGTACCTTCTTGGCGTCTTTCTTATCGTACTGCAGGTAGCGAGACTTCACGATTCTTCCTCCTGGAGAAGGAGCAAAGAGACCTCAGCCGGGCCCGCCGCCGCGCTTCCCG
>NW_009259329.1:2030948-2031344 GCF_000687185.1 Egretta garzetta
CTCGCCAAGAGCCGGAGCTTGCGGGGGCGGGGGGATGCTTCCCACCCGAGCTGCGCCTGCGGAGGGCTGCTACGCTCCCCTCAGCACCAGGGTAGAGCAAGAAACAAGGGCCTGACAACGCCTACACGCGTTGCCTCAGCACGACTGACCCCAGCTGTTGTTCTTTCCCCAGCCCCGGGGTGGGAGGCGGCCACTCTGCGGTGAAGCTCAGGCAGGCTCCGCTAGGGATCTTCTGCCCCAGTGCCGCAACAAATCGCTGGAGGAGGGCAGCGAGCACCAGCAACACCGCCGCCTCCGCAAGGCCATGCCCTCACAGCGCCGGGAGGCGACGCTCCCAGCAGAGAACGGTGCTGGGGCTCTTTGGTTTTGACGAGAATTCACCCACTCCCGCTTCTC
>NW_009259329.1:2032015-2052432 GCF_000687185.1 Egretta garzetta
CATCTGATGTGCCCGAAGAGCTGGACGTGCCCTGAGGGACGGAACACGCCTCGCCGCCCGGCTCGCAGGCGATATGCCGGGGGAAGATCTTGCCGTTGATCAGGGCACGACGTTCACTTCCATCTCCTGCTTGCTGGTCTTTCAACCGCGCAGCGTTCTGCTTTATCACATGATGCCTCTAACTCTCGCTATGAACAGCCTGTAAACTTTCGTACAAGTATCTCGGCATCTTTCCAAAAATTCGTTCAAACTCTTTGGGTTCTTTTGTTTCTTTGTTTTCTTTTTGGGCAACTCTTGACGGTATCAGTGCTGCTACTGTGTTGAGGTCGTACTTTATCACGGTGACCATCGTTGCCTAGTTGAGATATATATATATATAGGTATATGTTTTTATCTTGGTAGCGCTGTGTCGTCTTGGTAAGTTTGGTTTTGCAAACTCTGGAAATTAAAACTTTTGCAAACTGGTAACATCTTTTTGTTACACGTTTATAGACTAAAAGTAGCAGAGTGCTATCCTGATTCATGATTATCGTGACCATGCAGTTGTTATAGATGTGTGTGATCCTAACTAAGATGACTTCCCCGTATAATTTTTAGCCTTGTTTTCTATTACTCCGTTAGTATTTGGGCAAAATTCTTACCCAGCTTTATTTGCAAGCCCTGTTTGTGAAAAGTGAGAAGTACTTCGGATGCAAATGAGTTCAGTATTCTTTGATTTCACCTTCTGGAAACGGGTGGCAGCGTAGCAAAGGGTTGGAGATGATCTCAGGCTTCTGGCAAATGCAATTAGCTTTTCAAAGATGTCATCAGCATCCTCCCACGTTACTCTTAGAGGTGGATTGGTATCGGTTTGTCTACCTAGCTGTTTGCAAATAAGTTTGTCATGGGTAATTAGAAGCTCTCTGATTTCAGGTCTGTTAGCTGGAATACATGGCTGAAGTACTTGCCCTGAAGTAACAGCGCGAGGTAACCCTGTATTCCAGTTTAGTATGTTGGTGTCACACCCAACGAGTTTTAGTAAGTCTTTGGTGTCTTTAACTCGGAATCGTGTCAGGAACAAATCCATTTAATGTAGGGGAAGCAATATGAGGAACTTGTAATGCATATGTATATTCATATGAGCTTCAAGATTTGTTGTGGCTCTTTTAAAAAAAAAAGAGTTAATCTTGATTATTTTTGTCTTTGAACTAACAATTTGATTCTCTACCTGCTCTACATTTAAAGTTCAGTAGCATTGTCTGTGCTTTCCAGGACGATGCATCTCAAGCCATTTCCTTAGTCATTAGTGTTTACTTACTAGCATAAAACTCAGGAGTTACTGCAGTAATGTGATGTGATGGAACTGTTTTTGTAGAACTGTACAATTTGGGTTGTTTGTTTTGGTTTTTTGTCTTTTTTTTTTTTTTTTGTCGCCCTGCTTGGTCATTTGTCTCAACAAAAAGCTTTTTCAGTAGTTGAATGTAATTTCTTCAGTGACAGGGCAACTGTCTGTGCAAATGGATAGTCTAATCAGAGTGGGAAGACTCATAGGTTTGTGTTTTTCTATGGAAGCCAAGACGCGTATAGAACTGAATAATTCAGGAAGAGTAAATGCAGATGATGAAAAAAATGAGAGAGGTTCGCCTAGAGAGTAATGTTTTGTACAGACTGTGTTTTCTGACAAATAATGATTCAAACATTAGACCTCTTGAATAATCCTGTGTATGAATAACTGTTTGACTCATATGCACATCGTTCAATATTACTTGGGCTAAACGTGGCCTTTCCTTACCGAGGCAGTCAAATACCATGATTTGCACATCTTGGGCATTTAAGAAGGAAAAATTCCTAAAAGATGCAACAGTATGAGCTATCTCAGCAGTCAAGGCAAAGAGTGAAAAATAATGATTCAACAGAAAGTTTGTTGTTCAGTACTTTTTTGTGAATTTGAAGGCTGAAGGTGTTTATTATCTAAGGAACAAGACCTACTTATTCTAATATCAAGGAGAAGTAAAGCCTGAAATGCTGCTAAGGATTTATTTTTTTTTCAGTAGATGGCTATTTTAACACATTATCTGCCTTCTGAAAGGACTAGGAGTGTTTTTATTTCACAAAATGAAAATTCTGAGGTTTTGTGTCGAGTATATTGTGTTTTCTTGATGTATCAAGTAACTTAAGCGTGGCTTGCAGAGTTGCTTTTATCTAGGCTTTATTGTGTTGTTTGTATCCGATTACCAAATGAAACTCAATGCAGGTCCTAGAAAACTATGCTCTTCCTTTAAAGACCAACAATATTAATAATAGAAGTGTTTTTAAAGGTATTTTTGACATGTGTATGTCCTGCTGCTGAATCTCCCCCCCCCCCCACTTTTTTTTTTTTTTTTTTTTCATACAAAAGTTCAACCTAAAGTTTCTTAAGAAAATTTCTTATCAGTGTAAATAAAGCTTTAGACCAGTGAAATTTTTACTTCCTTTGTTGACAGCCGTAATGCTATTACGGATAAAATTAAGAAAACTACAGAAGGTGGTGGAATAGTCTCCAAGCTTCTTTTGGGTTATGTTCTTTGTCTCCAACACTCTCGGTTGTTTTGCCTTCATTCCTTGTTTTCTCACCAGGGCCACATTTTCATTTTCTCTGAGTCATACTCAAGCATACATCTGTAACTCTGACATCACACTTTTTGTAAGGTAATAACATGTTATAGATCTTTAATTTCACTGTAAGCCTGATAAGGTGTCCTTGTCTCGAGGTTAAATTATTCATCCGAATCATTACAAGGAAGTAGAGGTCTGCGTCTTAGGTGGTTTGAGGGCATAGATTGGGATCAGGATGTCGAGGGCCATAGGGAGTAGGCAGAAGGTAACTGAGAAGGAACTGCCTGTAATGAAGGTAATTTCTATGTCTTTTTCCTGTGTTACATTGCATTACAGTCCAGCTTCTCCTTTGTTAGGCAGTCTGTGGCAGTAACTTCTCTGGCAGGGTTGATTACAAAGAGTAGTAACAAATGCAGTGTAAATTTGCATGCTCCATTCAGAACTGCTCCTTTTGGAGTAGAAAAAGCCAAGAGCTTTTAGTTAAAGATAATCAAGGATCTAAAGTTGTTTTGTCCAGCAGAATTTTTTAAGACCAAAAAAAATACTGAAGTGTTGCTAAAATTCAAAGCAGTTTTCAGGTAATCTACAAATATCTGGAATATGTGAAAAAAATTAATTATGCTCAAGTAACAGCAACTGTATGTCCTTATGATGCGAGGTAAGACGAGGGTTGAGGCCTTTGCCTTACCTGTAATGCACAGTTAATTGTGGAAGTTTTAAGGTGCCTCTGTAGCCTATTTTGCTGGCAAATAGGCTTGCTTTGGTAATGAAGGATAAGTAATAGCTGAATAATTTTGAAATTGCTAAATGTTTTCAATTTGATCAGACAGAGGGGTCTCTTTTGGGGATGGTCATTGGCCATTCTGTTATTCAAGAATATTACAGGTCAAGTACTTGTGATATGTTTCTACTTTTATGTTGAAAATTACTTAATGAACAGTGGGAGAAGCTTGAATCTTTCAGTTTGAGGAATGCAGCACTGGAAATGTACATGAAAACGTGAAGAACTGGAATATTTTAAAGTCCATCCTCAACAATTTTGCTGTAATGGTAGCTTTCCCTTTTTAGCTTTGCTATGATTCATTGACTAAATATGTGGCTTCAAATTATGGCCTTATTTAAACTAAACAGATACCCAGTGCTGATTGGGGCAAACTTCTCTTCTAGAATTTCACTACACTATTAAATGGACAATGTTGACTTTAATGCGTATTAAAAAATTAATTGGCTTAATGGAGACTTGAAAACTCTTAGAAAATACCATCAAAATTACCATATAGAATTGGAATTTTTGGTTTTCTATTTCAGTTAACATAGAATCATAGAATCGCTTGGGTTGGAAAAGACCTTTAAGATCATTGAGCCCAACCGTTTCCCTAGCCCTGCCATCCCACCACTAAACCCTGTCCCTAAGCACCTCATCTGCCTGGCTTTTAAATCTCTCCAGGGATTGACAACCCTTTCGGTGAAGAAATTTTTCCTAATGTCCAACCTAAACCTGCCCTGGTGCAACTTCAGACCATTTCCCCTCGTCCTATCACCCGTTACCAGGGAGAAGAGACCGACCCCCACCTCACTACAGAAGAAGCCTGAGAAAAAGTTAAATTACAGATTGATGACAAATTATGTAGCCTACTGCATTTCTTCTACAAAGTATTGAAGTAGTTGCCTGAAATGTTGCCCTACAAAGTGATTTAAGTGGCAAGTATAATCAATCCTCCAGTGATGGACTAAATAGTACAGCCCCATGCCCACTTAGATTAGTGTTTGGTATGCCAAGTAGGTTTGTATTTTTTTTAAGTAAATGAAAGTACTCATTAATAGGTAATACAAAAATAAATTAGCATTAGACTGTTGCCTTATAAGCTCTTTATGTCAGTGCTATTAACAATATACTGTAGAACTTGCCAAGGATAGGGTAGGGGGAAGTAATCAATCCAAAAATCTCTTTTCGTGATTTTGTTAGACTTGCTTCCGTTTTTCTAGACCTGTTGGAATTATCCTTCCAGGACAATTGAATAAAGGTGGTCTATAACTGGAACCTTATATTTAAGTTTGTCTAGCGCTATCTCAGATTTCCTTCTCTTCAATCTCACTTGCAGTAAGTACCATGAAATTGTGTATGTTATACTGGCACAATGAAACCACTGTCTCAAGGGTGCAAATCGTGTATCGCTGTATCCTTTAACACAGCTGTTGTCCCACTCATGCCCACAGAATTAGTGTAGTCTAATGTTTTCAATAAAAGGTTAGAATCAAAAGCTTTGCATGTCCTAACTTTTTTGACTTTTTTGTCTTGCCCAGCTTGCCTAACTCTGGGTTTGCATCTGTAAAACAGGACTATGATGAAAAATAATGCTTAGCTGTGTTTTGTAGATGCTGGTGACTGTCCTTAGTAAATTTTAAGTGCTGGGGAGATTAATACTTGTGCTACAACAGGCTTGTGAAAAGTAAAACATTTTTAAGGAAAACAGGAAGGAGTCTGAATATGAAGTCTAAAATTAGTTGATGTGCACCTAGTGCCAGCTTTGTCTCCCACTTACTAAATTCTCTAACACACAGCTTTTTCTTTTTTTTTTTTTTTTTCCTGTGCATTGGAAAGGGGCTTCTTCTAAGAAAGGGTATTGAAAGAAATTGAGGTAACTTTGCAGAATTTCCATCTACAGAAAGAACTGAACAGTGGTGGTTAGGCTGCTGTTTTCCTGAGTTTGCTGTTTTGCATGCTGACCAGTATGGTTTCATTATTACCTTCTACTCTTGTGTTTCTCCTTTTTCTTCCACTATTCTCTGCACCTGAATTCAGGCTTGTGCTTCCTTGATGAGCCAAATTACACTGAATAAATATTTCAATTGCTTAAAAATCTTCTCAATAATTAGAGGTCATAAAATCAGAAGGAATCATTGTAATCATCTGTTCATACCACTCGTGACATAAATGAGGGGGTGGTACCTATTAACTTTTCTAATTTAGGCACATCTGTAATTGGGGACTGGCAGATTTTCTAAAAAGAACTTTAGCAACCTCATCATTGTGTCAGTTAAGTTTTTTGCAGTGCAGGGTAGCCTCCTGGTGACATTTATGTCTTGTGTTAGCCTGAGTTTGTCTAGCTTTGAATTCCAGCCACTGGTTTGCATTATAGCTTTGTCCTCCAGACTGGTGGTTGTTACCAAACTCTAGTTCCCTATGCAAGGACTTAAACTGATATCAGTCTCCTTTGTGTGTTTCTCATGGACAAAGCTTCTGGAGTATTTTGCTTTAAGGGGATATTTTCTAACAGATTTTGTTGTTGTTCTTATCTTAGCTTCTTAATTGAATTTTGGGTATGTTCTGGATGCAGTATTGGTCACGTGCCTTCTGAGTGCAAGGGCAGTATGGCTGCCTAACTAAATTTTAATTTGATGTGTATCTGGGAATTACATTCACTGTGATGCTTGTGGTGTTATATTAGAATACCATGTTTAAATGATTACCCACTGTGGTTTTCAAGCCTATGTCAGGATAGCTCCCATTCCATCCCTTTGGTATGGATTGTTTCTTGGAAAAATTTGAACTGAGCTGAAATTTGTTTAGCATTTGTTTTCTTGCTCCTATATTACCGAGCAGTATAGCTGATCTAGTTTTTTGATTACTTGCTGCCTTTTCAATCTCTCTGTGATAGATTCTTTATCAGTAACTCTTTTCTTTCTTTTAGAGCCACCATGAAAATGTTTACTTTGATGCCAGGAATCCAACTTCATTAAAATCTAATCCTCTGGTTGCTTGATGATACTCTGTCCTTAGTTGAATACTGGGACTCGTTAGGTAACCAATTTATAATCTGTTCAATGTATGCTCTTTTGCTTTTATGTTCTAATTTGTTGCTTGAAATATTGTTTAGCATGAAGTCGGAGGTGTACACCAAAGTCTGTCTCTCTTAGAGCAGCATTATTATTAAATTAATTTGAAAGAAAATTCACAAGTCTTTGAAGAGCAACAGGTTTTCCTCAAACCTCTATTTGTAATGAGTAGATATTCTGATTCTCAAATAGAAGAATTAAAGCATCATGTTACTACTTCTGGGACTCATGTAGTGCATTTTCAGGTAAATAAACTGTAGGTAACAGAAGTAGAGTTGGTTAAAGGGAATTAACAGTAATTGGGTGCTACTCTTCCTTAAATGACTTCTAGATTATTATTTTTTTTTTTTCTTCTTAAAGCCTCATAATCGGTATTAAAGTATTCAAAGTAGCATATCTGGTTTAAGTTGTTGAAAACCAAGAAAGAGCAGTCTTAAAGCTCAATGCTGTTGAAAGCAAGCAAATAGTGTCTGGATTTCATATCTGGTTAAAATGGGGCAGTGTTATGCTGACTGTCTGTTTACTGCTGATGTGACTGTGCATTGAATTCATGTTTCAGCAAGTTCTTTCTACTGTAGATTATCTTCCAAATCATTCCTGTAGAGTGATGGATACCTGCTTGAATTTCAAGTTGTATGATGGCTGCATATTTTAGAAATCTGTATGTAGCATAAGCACATTAAGGTTGATGTCTGCATGTTGCTTTGCCAGAAATCTGTCTTCCGAAGGATGAGAGGTCTTTCAAGTTTTTCAGTCCTACACACCTGAGCAGACACTACCAGCTATCGCAGTGCTGCTTACTGTAATTGGCCTGGGGTTTTCACCGGTAGAGAAGAGGCCGTCTGTGTTCCGGTTTCCTCTTTGGAAAGCGTGATATGGGGGTCTTGAGCAATGTTCCAGCTATGTCTCGGTAGCTGACATGAGATGAGGTTGGGAAATGTCTATACTGCAGTAAAGTCAGAAGTCAGCACCAAGGTTCAGCTCTTCTGTGTGGCCCAAAAGTTGGTGCCATGTTTCTTAGGGTGCTGTTTTGGCAAAAATGCTTACTGAGGGGACTTCCTCTATCATACCACCAGACTGTGTGTCTGAAACTAATTGCTGGGGAGGAGGGGGTGGTGAAAAAAGGAAGTCTGCACAAGGCTGTCTCCCTTGAACTGGCTGGCTAACTTGAGGGAAAATGGTCACTTGTTCTTTTTTTCTGTCTGTGCTCCAGATTCATCTTCCCCATGAGCAGCAGTCTGCTGTAGTTCCTGCTATGTTAAGGTGTTTGAGCTTATATAGATTAAGAATGCTTTATAGTTGTGTAATTACTTCAAAGGTACTTCTGACTTACTAGCTACTGGTCAGTGATAATTACAGGAAATGAAGGAGACTTTGAGCTCACTGGTCTATCCTTGTGTATGACCAAGTTTTGCAATAAGCTCCTCTTAATGAGTGAAGAATAAAATTTAATGGGGGAAAAAAACCCCATTCTTGGAGGGATCATATGGCTTGACCAGAGATGTGCTGTAGTTTGTCTTGCTGTCTGTGGCTTGCTCAGCCTTCCTTTTGATGAGTAGCCACTAAAAATGATCCAGCTTGCATAACAATGTCTTCTGTAAGCTTACTGTTCAGAGTTCCCTTAGAGCGCAGCTCTCTCCTCGGAGGCTGTTCACAAGGCAGAACTATGTCATAAGTGATTCATTACTTGCAGTGGAAGTGGCAGCTAAATGCTTCCAACTCTACTGATTTTAATTTGAAATGATTGCTCTCTGTGGCCTTGTGCAAGTTCCTGTGCAGTTGTTTAGTGGCAAAAAGCAACTTCATTGGTATTTCTCTGCCTTCTGGTTTTTTTATATATTCAGTGTGTAAGTGTATAATTAGAACACTTTGTTCTTGAAACAAAAATTGAACTGATATTCTGGGAATGAAGTTTTACAGACTGTTAAAACAAAGGGGGTACTTCATTATCCTTCTTCTTTCACTACCTGTTGATAAGCTAATAAACCGTTGAACTAAAACAATGTAAGCAAACCTTGTCCTGGTCATCTGGGTGTACTGAATTGCAGTTGAGAGAAAAATCGCCAGCAAGGGCACGGAATGTTACTAAGCCCTAGAGGCTTTTGGACTTGGCGGTAGGGAGGAGGTTGACTTCTGTGAGGTGGATGTTAGATTGGAGTTAGATTGCTGATCTGTGTCAGGGGTGAAAAGAGGAAAAAGCAATTGGAATGAATGATTCTTGGAGACTCCTGCGTGAGGTTCCTGAAACCCAGTGAGGAAGGACTTGATGTGATAGATACAAAGGCTTGTGAATGAAGTGGGTCATTTGGGATCTTGTTAGCTGAACTGCCAAGTAGTTGCAATAAGACTAATTTTACTTTGTTGCCTAAAATAGAAAATAAAAAGTGCGTTCAAACCTTTCTGTAGCAAGGATGTGGTTCACTCAAGTGAAATTAGCAGTCTGGGTAAATTATGCATATTCAAGAAATCACTGTGGTGTACAGGGTTAGAAGTTGACAGCAGTATGTGCACCAGTCAGCTGTAGGCACTGTTTCCTTCAAGTTTAGTGGGGTAAATACTGTACCTATCTTGTACCTTTAATGAAAAGGGGTTACTCAGGGGAAACAAAAGAAAAAAAAAAAAGCGTGGATCTCGGCGTCAGAATCTTCTTCCTCCGTGCAGCTGTGCACTGCTCCTTCTGCCGTAGTTCGCGGCTGCTCTACACTGTCGCTGCTGATTTAAGAAGTGATCAAACCCTGTTTCTATCTCAAGCTGCTTGTGCAGCTTTATGTGGGAGGATGAATAAATGTTTGTGTAGCCATATGGTGAACCAGGTCATGGAAATTATCTGGGTTAAAACTAACCTGGGGAAGCAAGGAAGTTTTAATTTGGACGTTTAGCCCAGTTCAGTTTGCTTTGTGGCTGTATGAATGCTTGTACTGCCATAGTAGGGAGGAAGGGATGGCATGGGAATAGAAGGAAAAGTAAAAAGAGGACAGATATTGTGGCAGCTATCCATTCCATGGGGCAGGCTAAGCAGGCTGTTTGAAATAATATCACTGATGTGCATAAAGTGTGCATTTGTTCTTTAATAATTTGACTATTTAATAACTTCATTCTCATCCTCCAGAAAATAATAATAATACCATGCCCTAATACCTCTTGTATACATTTTTTTACACCTGACTTTTTTTTTCTTTTTTTTTTTTTTTTTTTTTAGACAATGGGCACTGCATGTTAAGCAGAGGTGGAAGACTGAAGCCCATCTGGGGACAGAATGAGTTTAAAAGATGCTGACAGTGCAGTTTGCCAGGCCTATAATCTTCATATTTACCCCCAACTCTCAACAGAAAGTGCTCCATGCTGCAAAGTGACAGCAACCAAGGACAGCACATCTTCAGATGTCATCAAGGATGTGATTAATATCTTAAACTTGGATGTCTCGAAACATTACGTGCTCGTGGAAGTGAAAGAATCGGGTGGTGAAGAATGGGTACTTGATATAAATGATTCTCCTGTTCATAGGGTTTTACTTTGGCCTCGTCGTGCTCAGGATGAGCATCCGCAAAAGGATGGGTACTACTTTCTTTTGCAAGAAAGGAACACTGATGGGACCATCAAATACGTCCATATGCAATTGCTTTCCAAGGAGACGGATGCTCGGCGGTTGGTTGAAAGGGGTTTTCTGCCATGGCATCAGGAGGACTTTGATGACTTGTGTAATCTCCCCAACTTAACGGAGACAACACTCCTAGAGAATCTCAAATGCCGCTTTCTAAAACACAAGATTTATACTTACGCAGGAAGTATTCTGATTGCGATTAACCCCTTCAAGTTCCTGCCCATTTATAATCCTAAATATGTCAAGATGTATGAGAATCATCAGCTTGGGAAGTTGGAGCCTCATATTTTCGCCATTGCTGATGTAGCTTATCATACAATGCTTAAAAAACACGTGAATCAGTGCATAGTTATATCAGGTG
Organism: Egretta garzetta; assembly: GCF_000687185.1. Lineage (NCBI taxonomy): Eukaryota > Metazoa > Chordata > Aves > Pelecaniformes > Ardeidae > Egretta > Egretta garzetta. Next base: position 2,042,389 of record NW_009259329.1, read on the forward strand.
AAAGTGGGTCTGGGAAAACTCAAAGCACAAACTTCTTAATTCACTGCCTCACGGCACTGAGCCAGAAAGGGTACGCAAGTGGTGTGGAGAGAACTATTCTAGGAGCTGGACCAGTTCTGGAGGTAAATTTATGCTAAAATTGCCTTCTGTGAAAATTGTTTCTTGAAAGCTTCCTGTAACTGCTGTTGAATACTACTTTTGAGCATCACCTACTTGGTTCAGGCTTTAAATATCACTGGGCTGCATTGGTGTTTGGCTGTGATGCTTGACTGCTTCTAATTGATTTTCCTTAATTCATTCTTCTGTTCAGTTGACTTCCTGTTGCTTTTAGTTTATATTTGACTTAACTGTCCACCACTAAACACTAATATTCTGGGACAGAGGTTACCTGTGTTTTCCATCTTAAAGTTTTGATGACATTTGAATCAAATAGTAAGTAAATGTTTTCATAAAAAGACTGTTCCACTGAAACACTATCTGCTTGGTGTAATCGTGCCTTTGTGTGTAAGCATGTCCTGCAGCATTTTTATGAACTTACTTTTTGACAGAGTTATTTCCTTTCTACAATTGTTTGTTTTAAAGAGAGCAACAGTTGGGGAGAAAGTGTGAGTCGGTTTTGCCTTTTAATTACTACAGCATTTCCAATAGAAAGCAAAACTAAACACGTGAGAAGGAGGGGGTACAGCTTGCCTTGCATTAGGTAACGGCAGGGAAAACTTAAACTGATCTTTTAGACTTCAGCCTCTCCCCTTTTACTCTCTCATCTGAAAGGAAAAACTCTGAAAGCTTGGATGGATGTAATGGTCACCCATAATAACACCTTCAACAGCAAGGAGATTCAATGTGGCCGCTGCAGTTTTTAGGTTTAAATATTCTCAAATGTAACAATGCTTTCATTAAAAAAAATTTAAGCTTTTTTTAAGCTTTCAGATAAAACGTGAAAAAGCAGTGAGGTTAAACTTTAAAATGGGTTACATTTATAAATGTGATTTGAAAACTTTTTGGTAAAGAATGAGGAATATATGCAAGTTCTTTTTTGCCTTGCTTTCTGCTGCTTGAAAGAAGAAGTAAAATTGTTTGAGGTTTGTTGGTTGCTGGAGTTCAAGTTTGCAGTTCTAAACAGAAAACAGGAAGGGGTCACTGTGGAAAGCACTGTTTGATCAGCTGATCTTTCTGCCTTTGATAAAATTAACTGTTTCAGACCCTAGTCTACCAGATGTGATAACAGCTGTGTCAAACCAGGTAGAGATGTAAAATCTTGTGTTGCGGTTTGTCCATTGAATGAGAAATACACGTACCCCTAGATTCAAAATGAAAAGGAATAACTTTGCTGGAATGACAGGTAAATGTTGTATATGGCTGGGAACGTTTGTGACGAGACATTTGTGATATTCTACAGTAAGGTTGGTTGTCATAAGTACTATAACTTCTTCAGACTTCCACTGAGCAGCGATGCGTTTCATGAGAAGATAGTCTTACTAGCTAGAAATGTGGTGACCAATTGAAAGCTTAGCTTGCAAACTTGCCAAATGGATTCTGACATGACTGTTGGAGTACATATTGCCTAAAATTTGAGGCTGTTCTCTGAAATTCTCAGAGAAACCCCTCTCCACTTCTTCGAGGGTGTTTGTCAGTCACAAATTGATTCAGCGCAAACTTGGCCTCCCAAATATTGCAAAAGATCAAGGGGTTTATTATTCATTGACTTGAAATTATGGTGAAAGAAACAGTTTTAAAATTTGGAGAGGCTGAGATTTGTCCAGGCCGAAACAAATCACTGGGATACCTGTGATTTTGGCACAACTCTGTTTAAGGTAGCGGAGGTGTATTTTGCTGTTCACGTAACTTCAGTGCACATCACAAAGTGATGCTATGGTAGGTTTAGAATAGAGCGAAATAAAATCAAACTGTCCTACTTCAGATGCTGCAGAGTGGATTCAGTGGACAGTGAAGCTTCCATGTTTCCCAATATGGATGCTTTTGTGCACTTCCAGACACTAAACATACTTTAAAAAAAAAAACAAAAAAAAAAAAAACACAAGTCAAATCTTGGACTGGGAGAGGAATGCACGGAAAGCTTACTTTGCTTTGTGGAAGTTAAACTGACGACAAACTCTTCTGTTGGAGTTGGTCACTTCTAAATCCAACTGTGGTGACTCATTTGGGTTTTTACTTAGGGGAACTGAAGTGGTAAAAGGGAATTTTTCTTAAATGGATGTTTCAGGGGATTTTTTGCATGAACAGTTTTGTAGTTTGCCTAAATTATTTGAGAATGTTGTGTTTAATTTTGAAGTTTTATTTTGAGTCCTCATGAAAGATAAAAAAGTTCTCTTGACTGAAGTCTGTTTCCCTGACTTTTATGACGTAGAAGTTGGTTGCATTTTGGCTCAGAACTTCTCCTTTTTGGTGACCTCTTATTTTCCTGACACCTAAGTAATGTGTCTGTTTGTAGGTTGACCTTTTGTAAAAGGTCAAGGAGTTAAACATTTCTAGCACAGGCAGGTGAGCACTGTTAGTGTGTTACAGGGATAGATTTATAACTTTATCATTGCATGCTTAGTGGACTTGGGAGCATATTTCTTACCAAATCCTGTTTCTGTGTTGGCTAACTAATCTCTGTTCAAATGTGTAAGTAATCTGAAATTAATCTATTGTTAATATTTTAGCTCCTTACTTACAATTTCTTGACTTTGAAAAATGGAGTTTTAGCTGTACCATGAAAGGAAAGTTGACCTTAAATGTTGCTTGATATTACCATCTAGGAAATTAAATACATGATACTGAGACAGTGTCGGTAACAATTAAATATGGTACTAGCACAATTGCTGTCACGTGCTAGTGAAAGGAAAGCTGGTCGTGGGTTAGTCTCTGATCCTCGGATGCTTCTTGCTCAATCTCAGCACCAGTCTGAGCTGTTTATAAGGTTCCTTCTTGGGGATCCAGTAAGTAGAGGTAACTTGCACCGCTTCTGATTGCGTTTGGCACCGCTTGCAGCTTTCTAGAGAAAAAGAATCGGAGAGGCTGGCTGCTTCCATGGGGCAGTGGTGTTTCAGCACAGCCTAAAGCTGCGTTTTTGTGCTGGTTTTTAACAGTGCGTGAGGCGTGTAGTCGCCTTAGCTGTATAGAAATTGCTCTCAGATTATTTTTTTTTTTTTAATTGTTTCTTCAGGCTAATGTAGATCATCTTTAGTGAAGAGCAGTTTCTTTAAAACTGGTAGGAAGATAAAGACAGGCTCTGTTTTAAGGTACTCCTGACTTTTTCATTCTCTTCTAAATTTAGTGATTGAAGTATAGTTCCCTGACTTGGAGTTTTGCCTTCTTGTATTGACAGTTAAGTTCAGTTTACTTACAATTGAAGTCCTAAGAAGAAATTTACATTTGGGAACTATTATTTGGGTCAAATTGGGAATAGTGAATTTGTTTATGTTATAGAGTCTCAAATAAGATAATTAAACCTTTCCATAGTACTTCAGTTTCCAAGAAATTTGTATTTTCCTTTCATCAGGGAAAAATGTCTTAAAATGCCTGTTTCGGATATAAAATGCACAGTGTGCAATCTAAGACTCTCAACTTATTTTGGAGACCTGAAGTTAACTTATCAGATTCTTCAAGCCAATTAATTTAGTAAAGTGGCAGAAAATTGAGCAAGGGGATGGGAGCATGTGGTGAGGGACATAATAACAGAGAATTGGAGCTTCCTCTTCTGGCACCAAAGCTCCTGTTGGCTTGCTGTCTGCTCTTGAATCGTAACCCTTAGTCTTGGTTTTATTACAGAAGTTATTTTCTTGGTGTGCTGAAAGTTCATTTCCCTCTGAAAGGGAAGCTAAGGAACAGCGGGACAGATGGAAATACTGGGGTTGTCATAACTTTTTCATGTATTATTTTGAAAAGCATTGTTTGTTTCCATTTGGATATGTCCTTGAAGATTTCTCAATGGCACCGAAGTGTTCTTTGGAAAGAATTAAGACCCAAATAAAATGGGAAGTCCAACAGGAAGCATTCATTAAGTGGCCTTTTAAAGAAGGCAGTTGTAAATATGAATTAATTAATATTAACATACAATCAGGTGTGGGGGCAGATGAGATTTTCTAGAACTTGGCATATTGAAAACCTTGTTAAATTTCATTGTAGAAAGTAAACTTTTATGCTTTTACCATTCTGTGGAAAACAGAGTAAAGCAATTTGCTGTCAGCTCTGTTTTCTTTATTACAGTCCCGTTGTGCTTGTGGTTTTGGTATAAGCTGGACTTAAGCCGAGTGGTGCTTCAACTCTGGTTTTCATTTGTGTTTGCCATAAAAGTCTGCATATATATTTAGTGGGTGTAGTCTGTTCTATTTAAGGGAAAGTAGTTGTTTTGAGGCTATTATCTGCATGTGTTTGTTTTAAGAATCATAATCAGAGGAGGAATGGAACTTCCTTTTTCCATTTGGTTGGATGTTACTAGGTTTTTTTGGTAGAAACGTGTTGTTGCATACTTCTCCCTGCTGCACAGATCTCTTGGGGGAGGGGAAAAATCCACCTTGTCCTTTATACTCTCTTACCATGTGGATTGCTTAGACTTCCCCAGGACATCGTACAGCATGTGGGGTTACGAAATTACCCTGCAACTTCTGTGTTAATGAGTGGCTATTTTGCAGCATGTTTGTGAAGAGCACTACTAAATGGAGTTCAACTCTGAAGCAGTCATTTCCTCTTCCAGGGTGTGTAATTTGAGTCTTCGATGTCATTTGGCACATTAAAAGATTGGTCTGTGCAGTGATGGTTCTGCCATGGATTGGGGTGGTTTACGTAGAAACTCTGATAGCTTTTTCAATTTTTGGCAATTCTAAGGAAAGGATTAAGTGCGTTTTTTAGTTGTGTTCCTGAGGTAGATGATAGGAGCATGTGTGTGGCTTGAGATCTTTCTACAGCAAATAAAAGGAGACTTTGGCTTTTTTCCGAATGCTTTTGAAGCTGTCACTGGTGTAGGAGTTCTGAGCAGCAGACTCCAGTTTATGCCTCTTGCATTCCAAGGTAAGAGGATGGGTTGGATGACTTCCTGACTCCCGGAATAGGCTATCCTAACAAATTCCTGCTGGCCTTGGTCTGCTATTTTTGACTCGCCCTCTTTTTATATAGCTAGCGTTCTGCATTGGAGAGATTTAGTTTTAGTTTTTCATTTTTATCTGTCTCCTCATGGACTCACAAGGGAAAACAGTAAATAGGTTTGGTTATATAAATTATTATTTTCGTTAGCTGAAATAGTCTCTTGTCCCCTCACATCATCTGAATTTATTTTCTAAAGGCGTAGGTGCCTCTCTGTAAAGGCAAACCAGGGAGATATTTCAGGTGAATTTGAACTATGTATAGGGCACCTAGCTAGAATTATCTGTGAAAAATGCTTTCCATGCAGAGCAATGGCTAGGTAATACGGAGCTTAATTCTTACCTGTAATCCTTTTTCTTTTTTTTTTTTTTTTTTTTTTTTTTTTTTGTAGGATAAAGCTACAGTAGGTAAAAGATATCTAACTGCTAAATACCAAAATATTTAACATTTCAAATTTTTGCACCTTTCTGATTTTAGGCAGAAGTGTCACTTGTTATATAGTTAACTCATCAAAGAATATTGAAGAATATGGTAGCAATGATTACAGTTTAAATTTAAATGTTACCCAGAAAAACTCTCCACCCAAAATGTTAAGCAATTTGGAATGTTCTTTAAAAAGTTGTAGATGTTAAAGGCTCTTATGAGAAAACCATTCAGTACATGAAAACTTTCCTTAAAACTGATAATATTAGATCAGCTTTTAAGAATTTGCTGTATGCTTTGACTAAATACCAGACACATGAGATCATAAAAGCCTTTAGTTTTAAACTGTATTCATTGCTAATATGAGTAATCACTAAGAAAAGTTTTTCAGGAAGCCCGGGTTATGGGATTTCTTAACTCTATAATGCCAAAATATTTATTATTAAAAAATAATGTGGCAAATTTAGCTATACGGCATTTTGGTTTCTTGTATATATGTAATAGACTGATAGTAAACTGGTGGCTTAAGTTAGAAAACTTTTTAAAAAGAAGGTTTTCCAGAATCAATTTGCAGGTCCACTATTCTGCAGCCTGGCAACATTAACTAGAACAAATTTGTTAATACATGAAGCGCGAAGTTGGATGGTGCTCTTCAGAGAGCCGCAGCTGACCCGCTGTCGGTGGGAGAGGAATAGGTTGTTTGATTTATGAAGCAGACAATTTGCTGATGTTACTGGGCTTCCAATTCCCCATTTGGTTTGGTGGTTGGTAACCTGGATTTTATGCGTATGTTAATACCCATGTGTATGCAAAATGGGCTCCGAAAGAAAAATTGGGATAAAAACTTGTTGGATAATAGCTACAGAAAGATACTGATGACTGGTCAATGCTTGCTTTGAAAAATCCAAGAGGGGATGCTCTTTGCATTATAACATGTAGCGCGTGGTCTCCAGAAATCAGAAGGCGGAACTCAGCCTCGGTCATCTATAAGCACTGCTGGACACAAATCCTCTCTCTTTAGAAACCCACTGACTGTTCTGAAGCTACAGCAGAATCACCCTGTGGGTTTTCACCCTGCACAGGAAGAGCTCCTTTAGCTTTAGGTCAGAAATAACGGTTGTCTGAAAAATTATGGGCATTCTCCCCATTTATAAAAAGTTTTTTGGATTCTCTGAATGCTAGGCAGCTGGCAGTAGAGATCTGCTTGTAAGAGAGCTTTGAGAACCCATTTTGGAAATAGCGATCCAGGTGTCCCACTGTAGTGCAGCTGCAACCCATCAGGTAGTTTGGAAAAAAAAAAAAAGCCAAAAAACCGACCCCCAAAACAAAACAAAAACCCCCAAAAAGAGAAGGGAAGAGTTTCAATATACAAATGGTACAACTGTCATGAAAACAATACTCCCCTAGGATATAACCCATAATTGGGCAATTTTATGTATAAACAGTTTAGTGCTATGTTGTGTACAGTTTTCACATGTCCATCATTCTCCGGATGTGTGTGTGGAGGAAGAGGGTGGCATTTTTGTGAAATCATTCCATGAATGTTCTATATTAGGGGAGGCGGATTTCCTAATGGAGGCCTTAATTGCTTGGAGCTTTAAGCGGAAGTATCTGTGGCAGGAATTGCTGGTGATAGTCTACACCGAGCAGTGTATTTTTCCAAACAATTGCATTTTACACAGGGTTTCTTCTCTATATGCTGGATTGCCTGCTGCATTTTAAGAAGGATGGCGAGTTTCTCTTAACCTAAGAATGCATAGTTAAGAGTTAATAAAGTTAAGGACATTCTCAATAATTAATTCTACTGGACTTTAGATGTAATAAGTTATCTTTATAGTTTTTAAGTGTGGCTCATGCAGAGGATATCTTCTGTTATATGTGTACTAGCAGCTATCAGAGGGCTCATGAAACAGGCAAAAGCATTAAAGATGCACAATTAGGATTTCTGCCATAGCTGGTTTTTTCCCCTTTCCTAACACCTCATAATGAAACTACATTTGTCAGCGTTGCTTAGCGGAGTTAGCTGGCCAGGAGTATGACGTGGTTCTGTAAGCCAATTTTTTTTTTTTTTTTTTTTTTTTTTGCTTGTGTGTTTATTGTGAAATTTTTGAGTGGGAGTGATACGTTAGGGAACAGGATGCAGTTTGTGGTGATTCTATGGGAGAGACAATTTCATGGTACTTGTGCTATCTTCCCACTGAATATCCTCTCTAAGGGCATAACCGTTAGTGATTGAGGCTGATCTGGGCTCTCTAGCCGTGATTACCTTTCAGAAATATCTAAATGTATTATTCCTGTCCCTCAAATATTACTGTATGAGGCAAATAATAAACATATATATATATAGGTCTCTGAGGAACAGTGGAGACTTCCTAAGCTGCCTTTTTGGTATCTGTATGCTGCCGTTTCCATAGTATTTCAAGTTTATACTGCAAGCTAACAGGAGGCTGAACAATGAACAGAAGAGCCTGAAAAGCTATGTGTTAGCATATTTTGTTTATTTGAAAATTAACTCATTTTGCTTTATTACAGGCATTTGGAAATGCAAAAACAGCACATAACAATAACTCCAGTCGTTTTGGAAAGTTTATTCAAGTCAACTATTTAGAGAATGGTATTGTCCGAGGGTAAGTACAGTATGAGGTTGTTCTGGGGTTGATCTCCATGCTTTTAGGTATTGGTGAAGACTCTGTTGTATATAAAGTACTGTCTTATTGAGGCTCTCCTCATGTGAGAATAGCTTGCCGCTGTCGAGTTTTCAAGACCCTCTAACAAGCTTTGTGGAATAATCAGGTGGTGCATAATAACCTTGCTGAACAACCATACCAGGTTAAGAATTTGACTGCTGCTGCATCTTTACCTTGATGCTAAATAAAGGCTTTTTTTCATAACACCCGTTGTCCTCTCCATTTTGCAATTAAAAACAGAAGACCTGAATTTGTAAGAGGAGTTAGAGAAGTGAAATAGATTTGAGGAAGCCATTTTAAAGAAACATTTTAAACACCAGTTATAAAGAAGACTATAAAATTATGATTTTACTTGACTTAATTGAAATTGTGTGCTTCTCTTTGAAGGTGAGGCATGAAATACTCTATACCTATGTTTATTTTTTAGTATGCAATAGTCACAGCTGAGTCTTGGAATTCTATTTATATTTTCACCCTGTCGTGGATGCTATAATGTCATATTACTGAAGTCCCTTGATATTAATCAAAGATAATTCTTCACTCTTCTTTAGTAGTGGGCACTTTCACTTCAAGTTGTCCAAAAATTCTCTTTTCTATTAGTAACTTGTGTGCAAATGCTTGTGTAGTTACTTGTCTAACACCATGCCATAAAATCATTTCTTTCAGAACTTGCTTTGTAAAATGCATCTTAAATTTTTTAACACTTGTATCTGCACAATTCGCAGCAGTATGTCACGCACATTGTCGGGATGTACCTGTGCTAGTTTAGGTGCAATGACATAATACATAGTCTTGGTATGGAATTCTGCCTGAAGCTGAAGCTTGCTGCCCTGTGGAGCGTCACTAGCTATCACTGACTTTTGTGCTCCGGTGTGTCTTTCCTTTGGCTCTTTTTTGTGTTCGCAGTTTACAAAACAGCAGTAATGTAAGTGACTGGAAACTCCGTACCACGTTTGCTTTGAGTGTTGTTCTGAACGAAAATGGCAGCTTTTCCTATGAAGTCACGCCAGGACTCACCTGGAGATTGGTGCAATTTGAATTCATTTGTTTTGTCTTCAGCATGAGAAAAAGCTGCTCAAACTTTGGCCTTGTTCATTGCATCCCATGTCAAGAAGTTTAGATTATTATTTTGGAGATTACTTTGTCAAACTGTAAGGGGTTTTCTGCCTTGTCTGGCTTCCATTTTAGGCTGATGTGTATGCCGTTATAAAAATCTAGCAAACTTTTTAGACTGAGAATCAGACAGCTATCTGGGGTCTTGTAGTCTTTGCATTCCTTGTCAGATAACTGCTAATTTCGGAGTGCATAACAGATTGTTAGCACTCTGCATATCTTGTTTCTTCTTACAGTTCTTCATCAGCACTTTTCTAGCTTCGTCTGCCTTTTCCCAGTTATGTCTGCTAAAACCAAGCAATAAAGATAGGAGTTTCTTGGGTATTTCTCTTCATTCCAATTACAGTATAGTGAATACTGGATTTTTTGGTTAAGGTTTGAGAGAGTGACTAAGCGATTCTCTCGTATATTCTAGTTGAATTTTTTGAACTAGATGAATTAGTTGAACTCTCTTGGCAGTTGCTGTCTGTTTTGTGAGGTCTTTTCTTTTGCCCTCATGCTTTTTTAATTTTTTATGGTTCTTCAGGGCTGTTGTTGAAAAGTACCTGCTTGAAAAATCTCGTCTGGTTTCTCAAGAAAAAGATGAAAGGTAAGAGATTAGTACAGTTTACTAACAGTTATAATCAATGCAAGTGTTTACAGTATATAGAATAAGAGAAAAGTCATTATATTTTCATGAAAGAGAAATGTATTGACTTTGTAGGAACTACCATGTCTTTTATTACTTGCTACTTGG
>NW_009259329.1:2052471-2077381 GCF_000687185.1 Egretta garzetta
CCTCAATCAGGTAATCTGTGACAGGGATTTGCCAATGCATTGATAAGTGTTGTCTGTCTGTTGTGTTAAAGATGAAAGAAAGCAGAACAGATTATACTTGTTTTCTTGTGATGTCTGGGCTTCGTTCTTTGCCTATAATTATGGATCTCTTTTCACAGCATAACTTGAAAATTGAAGATGGGGAAGATCTCCGACACGACTTTGAAAGATTAAAGCAAGCCATGGAGATGGTTGGCTTCCTTTCAGCAACAAAAAAACAGTAAGTAGAATCCTTTGAGCTTTTGTTACTGAACACTAGTTAATGTTTGTGAATTGCAATAAACTGTATATGTGTTGGGATCACATTTAGTCCAGTAGGAAGCAAGGAGAGCTGAGTATTTGAGGGCCTACAGACAAATTCTGGAAGTAGAATTAAGTCTGCTAACCTCTAATAATGAACTCGTAAGAAAAGTTCTTATAAAATTCTATTTTTTTTCCTTAGGATTTTTTCAGTACTTTCAGCTATTCTTTATTTGGGCAATGTTACCTACAAGAAGAAAGCTACAGGCCGTGATGAAGGGTTGGAAGTAGGACCTCCGGAAGTGTTGGACATTCTTTCCCAACTTTTGAAAGTAGGGTGTTTCTCTTTAGCTCTAATGTTTGATAGATCTTTTTGTCATGCCGTACCTCAGCATTTTACTTGAATATCTTGTTGCCCAGTTTGCTGTCTCTAGATACCTGGTTTATGATACTTCCACAACACATATCTTATGGGAGGGGAAATGGATAAAATTGCTGAAATTATTGGGATTAGGGATGGAATATAGCCCATAGCATGGAAATAGAATTTATGTACTCAATAATCATAGAGCCAAGCAGGAATAAGTTTAGTGGAGATGTGTTCTTTGGGAAATAGGGAAACATCTGAATGAATCCAAGGTGAGAATAATTTAATGAAGTTGAAGACCTTGTAAAGCTATTGATGAGTGATAAATGTGGCTGTTGTCAAAGAGCTTGGGCTTCTCCGAGGAAATTGTAATGTCCACTGTTGCCATCAGATTACTTACTGGTGAGTTTGAGGGTGACGGTAACTCTTGTTCTTGCTTGTTTTGAAGGTTAAACGAGAAATTCTAGTAGAAGTGCTAACAAAAAGAAAAACGGTGACTGCTAATGATAAGCTTATTTTGCCGTATAGTCTCAATGAGGTGAGTAAAATAACACTAGTAGAATTATTTTAAATAAATAAACCTGCCCTTCTGGCTCCAAACAAGCTAATAAGCTGCACTTCACATTTAGCAAGGGATGTCTGGAACATTACAAGTTAGCACTAAAGGAAAATTTTGTTTTTTATTTGTCTCTGCTAGGATTGTAACCTTTGAGTGATGCTGGTCTGCAATAGAAATGCTTTTTTTTAAACAAAGTTATGAACATTGTTTCATCTGCAGGCAATAACAGCTCGTGATTCAATGGCAAAGTCCTTATACAGTGCTCTGTTTGATTGGATTGTTCTGCGAATTAATCATGCACTCCTTAATAAGAAGGACATGGAGGAATCTGTTACAGTAAGTTTCTCACAAAACCAAGTCTGTGTAGACAGTTGTGTATTTAGAGCTAACAGAATGCTATAGCTGACGTGTTCAGATACCTGGGCTAAATTTGGATTCTTTTGAAGTCCATGATAAATTTCTTGGTAATACTTAATCATCTCTGTTTTCACAATAGACATAAATCATCTCTGTTTTCACAATAGACGTAACCATTAAATATTCAAAATCTTTAGTGTACACTGCAGCACTTCTTGTAATGGTTGGCTGTTGTGGGTTAAGTCGCTGTATAACAGATTGCTTAACGAGATTTCCCCATCTTCTTTTAGTGTTTGTCCATTGGTGTACTTGATATTTTTGGATTTGAAGACTTTGAAACCAACAGTTTTGAACAGTTCTGTATAAATTATGCAAATGAGCAGCTTCAGTATTATTTCAATCAGCATATTTTCAAATTGGAACAGGTAAGTAATTAGAGTTGCTGAAAGAAAAACTTGGTTTTTATCAAGTGATCGTATATTATGTAACATTAGCCGCTATTCTGCAAAACCCTGTGGCATAACTTTTATAATTGCTTGGATTTATTTCCAAAAGTCTTGTTTTTTAATTTCTTGTTTTATTATTCCTTATTATGGTATTGTTTGACAGTTCAGCTTTGCCATATTTAGTGCTGTACATATACAATTGATAGTGGGGTCTAGCATTAAGTTTCTGCTTGACTGTAAGAAACAAGAAAGACATTCAGGCAACCGAAGACAGAAGCCAGATGAAACTGTAAGCTTTGAGATTGAAAGTCTGTAGGTGGTGTTTGTTTCAGGTTTGGGGTTTTTTTTGTGTGGTTTTTGTTTTGCTGTTTTTGTTTTGGGTTTTTTTTGTTTGGGGTTCTAGTTTTTTTTAATGGTAGGTGAGGTGTTTGTTTCAGGCTTTGGGGGCTTTTTTTTTATGGTTGGGAAACAGTTTCTCTTATTCTTGTCAGTTTGTAAGTATTTAATAACCAGTCTTTGTTGCTTCTTCCACCTGACTGCATTTAGGGGATAGAACTGTATGTTGATGTTGGCAGTAGTTCTGAAATCCTGGTATTACTGGCATATGTTTCCAGATGGTATCACCTTCCTACAGAGTGCTTTGAGTGCTGCAAGAGGTAGCAGATCCTGTTTCTAGTCAGAGGTTTGGGGGGTTTTTTGCTCAAGACTTGGATTTTTTTGTGCTAAAACATTATTCTCTGGTCACTCTGCTGAAAGAAAGAAGTCATTCTGTAGTATGTGGTATTTTGTCAACAACATGTAGATAACTTTAAATGAGCAGCATTTTAAAGAGAAGAAAATTACCAAATACACCAACCTCATATGCAAACATAATGTTGAGGTCCGTGTTTTGTAACTTAGGACAGAAGTGGCTACCCTGGCTAACTAGAGTAAATAGTTACATTGTTTTCTTTTTTCTAATGCCATTTTTCCAAATAAGCTTAATCCTTGAATGACCCATTTCCTGTATCTCTTGCAGAGTGAGGGCCCTCAGGGGGGATCTCTATATCTTTTTAAAGAAAGGCTTTTTTGTCTGTGGAAAATGGCATTTCAGTTCTGTAATGTGGCGTGCACACTGAGCAGCCTGTCATTAGGCAGACTGAATTCTACCTACTTAAAAATAATCCTTTTATTATCATCATCATCTAGAACAGTGAGAGGTGCTCTTTGGCTTTTCTTAAAACTTATTTAGTTACTTTTCTGTGGGATATCTTTTTTTTACATTAGTACCTTATTGTTAGCTTTTTCTGTGGGCAGGTACAGCATTAAGAAAAACTGGTATTTTAGTTCCCTATCTTAATGGGAAGCTTGTCCTGTCAAGCATTTTGATGCATTGTCATTTCAGCAGAAGTGCTTCATATTCTTTTGTCAGAGAGTGCTCCAAATTTTCTGAATTTTCTGAACCTAAGCAATATACATTGCTTCCTTAGGGAAGTTCTGGTGTTGGTGTTGTGTAGGGCTGAACTGCCTCTTTTGAAATTTGAAATGAAATATTTGTCATTTCTCATAATACAAGGACTATGGAAGAGAAAAGCAGTCTTAAATTCCTCCAAAATATATCTACCTAGGTTTTTAATGTAATGTTGTAGATGTAATGTCTAACTCCAAGTTTCTAGACTGCTGATTGCTGGGAAGGCACAGCAAAACATTCTTCTCACTGTTTAGGTTTTTAAATACTTTTACCCCGAGCATCCGCTGTTCTTACTTGCCTAGGTGGACCTTTGATCTGACCCAATATGCCTGCTGTTCTGTTCTTATTTATAAATTTTCCTTATTTTTATTTCTGCTGCCTGAACTAACAAACTAAACTTTCCATAGCTGTTCTAGGATGTCTTTTAAGCACTTAGACCACAGGACATTAAAGGTCAGGGCACTGTACTGATGAGGGAATTTTCTTGAGCTACACAGGAGGAATATAAGAGTGAAGGGATCACTTGGCACAATATTGACTATACTGATAATGTGGCCTGCATTCACTTAATCAGCAAGAAGCCCACTGGCCTCTTCTATCTTCTGGATGAAGAAAGCAAGTAAGCAACAAACGTCTTCTGGAAAAAAAACATGTGGTAGGGAGGAGGGAAGGACTGTGGAAGGGAACAGAAATACAGCACTTTAAAAAGGAGAGGGATGTTGTGGGAAGCAAGGGGTCATCTTATGACTGTGATCTACGCTCTAGTTTGCTTCTAAAGACTCGGATATGACGGTGATATAAATCAATGCTTAAATTGAACTTTGGCTTAAGCAGTCTTAGAAACTTCTACTTCTGTGGTTTTACCATGGAATTACAATTAAAGTAAAATGCATGTATGTAAGTCTTTGGAACATGAAATAGCAAATGTGGTAAATAGTTAATGTGGTGCTAACTAAACTTGACTGGTGAAGTGGGAGGAAGCGTTGACATACACCTGAAACCTCAGAATGTTTGGCTCTATGTGGAGCTGTTTGGTTTTGGTCCAGAACTTAAGCCCATCTCTAATATTCAGAGCAGGTGTGCAAGTCTCAATTACAGTGTAGAGATCTTAGACAAGAAAATACTTTCCACAAGGATCAATAGGTGTTCTTCAGACTGTCATCTTGCACCTCAGTAAACGTATCTGTATTTGAAAAATAGCTGACCTCTTTTGTTTTGTATTCCTAGCTTTCCACATGCCACCAACCAAACTCTACTTGCAAAATTCAAACAGCAGCATGAGGAGAACAAGTTTTTTGTTGGAACCCCAGTGATGGAGCCTGCTTTTATTATTCGACATTTTGCTGGGAAAGTTAAATACCAGATAAAAGTAGGTGATGGATCTGATGGCCAAAAAAAATTTTCCTTGCCTTTCTGATATTCTTGTCAGAGGGTAGAAAGTTTGCTGGGAATGGGCTGGGTCAGATGTGTCTCAGATGTACTTTAGATTTTTTTTTTTTTTTTTTTTTTTTTTTTTTTGGTGGTGGTGAAGACTGGAAGATAATGCTCGCTATAGTGAGAATTATTTAAAATAATGAATTATTCTGAATAGCAATTAATATCTTGGGTCAAAACGCAGCTTTCTTGAGAGCATGTGGTTCAATGTGCCTGTTTTGCAGGATTTCAGAGAGAAAAATATGGATTACATGAGACCAGATATTGTTGCTTTACTACGAAGCAGTGACAGCGCTTACGTTCGGGAGCTGATAGGAATGGACCCTGTAGCTGTGTTCCGCTGGGCAGTTCTGCGGGCAGCTATTCGAGCAATGGCTGTCTTTGCAGAAGCTGGACGCCAGAGAGCTCAGAAGACTGCAGGTATGGTATAAAAAAACACTCCAGAAACGCTTTCAAATACTGTACAGTTGGTTAGCGCCTGTTGACAGAACCAGTTGACAGCAAAACCTTATCATCCAGATGTGATCTTGGTTTGGTACTAAGGACAAAACTGACTTGTGAAAATGGCTTAACATTCACACACCAAAGAGATTGTCACGGGTTTATTTGAGCTCATTCAAACTCTTCCTCCAATAAGCGCACCGTTTTCAGCAGGCTGTGCCAAATTTGAAGTCCTATTTGTAAAAGCTGGGGAAGGTATTACTAGTTCTAGTATGCACGCTCGTCTTTATTACTGGTTTTGGTCTTCTCAGACCTCCCAGAAGTTTCAAATGAGCATTCAGGATTAAATACTAATTTTGAAAAGCTTTTCTGAGCAGCTGCAATTTACTTCCTAGTAGTAGGGAGTTTGAGAAACAAAGTGGTCCAGCTTGATAACTGAAGTACTAGACAAAAACTTCAGGCCCTTGGATAGATATTTTGCTTGTTATAGGTTGGGGGAAAAGGGGGTTGCCTGTTATGCTCGTATCTTTGTCAAAATTCAACTTGTTGATTATTTCATAACAGGAGTGGTACGTCAAGGACCCAGAGTTCCCCTTGGAGAACTCCAGAGATCAAATACACCAGTAGAAAAAGTTTATCGGTGAGAAACACATGCTTAACCCGTATCAGGGAAAAGACCTGAATTGCTGAGCCGCGTTTTCATATAACAAATGTCAACTAGATCTTTCCACAAGGATAGCAAGTTTTATTTCTTTTGTCTTGTTTTGTTTGGCCTTTTTAATACTATCAAAACAATACTCTAGCTTATTTTATGTAAGACCCAGTCCTACCAAATGTTGGTAGCATAGCCTCAGTTCCATTTACCGCTGGGTTTTTGAGTTCTGTTTGTACTTTCTATGTTGCTTTTAGCATTGTGTGTTCCACTGCAGCCAGTCTGTGTCACTGAAGGATTCATAGGCACACTTGTGTTTGGCAGCCTTATGATTAGGAGGCAGGGCAAGTCCTGCAGAACTGCCTCCGCCTGTTGCTCTGTATAGGCATATTTGCCTTTCTATGGAGTATTTAGGTTTTATACGTGTTCCTTTTGCAGCTGCTCAGTGCTTGATTTCTCATTTGATTGTTCTGAGGATTTCGATATAAATGCTTTTGAAGACATCATTTCTTTTTATGAAAACAAGAAGTAAGTAGAAATAGGCCTGCACTTAAAGGCCAGGGAGGCACATTCCTGGACAGACTGGCCTTCTGAGCATGCTCTGTGCAAAAGTGAAGCCATGAAGTACACGTGAAGTAGTGACTTCATGCTGTTTCGTAATTACTTCATCCTGGACAGTCTCTGTCACCTGTGGCAGCTAAGAACTAAAGATCCAATTTGGGTGAAAGGATTGCTCATAGCGTAACATATCTCTTTCCTTGTGGTATCATAAACCAAAATCTTGATATTCAAAAATGTTCAGAGGTACCAAGGGAAGCAAGCAACTGTCTGTAATAATGTTGCTGCCTCAGTGAGAAGCTCAGAATGGTGATAGCATCTAACAGTCAGAAGTGATTCTTACGCTTCTGTTATTTTTGGTTTGTGCCTCTCTGGAGAGTAAAGAAGGTAAGTTCTGTGCCAAGGCGCAACACTTCACAAGCACGGTGCATGCTTAAAATGATGGAATCTGCCACAAATTAGGGACCATCCCAGGCTTACTTTGAAAAGCTAAACGTGTGAATAAGTTTGAAATGGCAATGAAAACCAAATTTCATCAAATATTCCTGTAATAGCTAGTTCTTAACTTACTTTTTTGATGTAAGTCTGTTTAAGCAGCCTCATTTTAGTAGTTGGATGTATACATAAAAATATTTACTGCTTGATTATAAAGAAGCTTCTATCTGTCTGAAAAGGCTGCTTAGCTTAACAAAAAAGCTCCTTGTACATTTTGCTAAATTTCCCTCTGTTTTCTGAACTGATGGCTCAGGAGTTTACATAAGAAGGGAGAATTAGAGAGTAAGTTTAGTATGAGGCCCTGGTAATTAAATTTTCGGGCACTAACAGAGTAGAAAGTGCTGACTTGACGTCAGAATCATTCATGCTTAGGAAAAAGTAGTCTGGGATTGACCTGCTGCTGTTTGGAGCACACTTGGCGATGGGATCTCTTGGGTTTTTAACTCCTTTTTTCCCCTCTCTTATGGCTGTGTATCTGTTTGCCATCTTTGTTTTGCTGTGAATCATTTTAGAGACATGCATGAACAAATCATCGCAAGTATAAAAGGACTCCCATGGCAGGGTGATGATCCCTGTAAGCTGCTTCGGTCACTCAGTCGACTTCAACACCGCTCCCACTTCATGTGAGTTCTGGTGCTCTAGGTATTGCTTTGGAAGTGCAACAATAACCAAGCAGTTATTCTAGTCTGTAGAAAATATACTCGTCCCAAGTTTGTCTCCTGCAAAAAATGAAATGATGATTAAGAACAAAATAATTCATTATAAAAAACTGAAAGGCTATAGGAATTCTTTGTTGCTTCATTGCATTAGCTGACAGCTAAACTTACTTTACGTGTAAACTTTCTTTAAAATCCAAGTATGCAGTACAAGCTTGTTGCAAAACATTCGACGATGAAATTTCTCACAAGTTACAACTAACTGTTTCCTGAAATTCAGGATGCCGATGCTATGTGTATTCCTGGGTTAAGACACTTTACATGTGCACACCTATGCATGTGTAAGAAAATCAATCTGTGGTCCATTGTATAATAAATAAACGTAAACTGGGTGCACCGAGTTGGAACATGCCTTATGTCACAGAGTTAGCATGCTTGGGATTAGGAGGATGCGAACTGCAGCCTTGTTTCTGAGAGCTTCCACTTCTAGTTCACTCTCTGCGTGTGGATGAGAGCTATGCCTGAGGTTTGTGTAGCGCCCCAGGAAGTTCTGGGGATGATCTCAGACGTATCAGAATTCGTAAGTGGAGTGCTGGGGCGTGTGTTGTCCTTCTGTGAGCAGTTAAGTACTTTCACAGGGGTTCTGGTACAAGCAGCAATAACTTCTAAATCAACTATTTTGATTTGATGGCGCCTTAGTATTACGATGAGAGTTCAATGGCTGTACAGTTAGCTAAATAGAATAACTTGCGCAACAATAGTCTATGCAACAGTGCAGGGTTTAATAGCTTTAACTTTAGAGGCACTGTTTCCCTTTTGAAAGCTTCCAATACCTACAGAATTTATTTTTTAAAAAAAACCTTGTTGCGAAGCAGTTTGCATTTCTTGCATTGATCACTTGTAAGAAACGTGCATGAACACACCCTGTTGCTGTCGTGCTAATTTTCTTCTATCCTTCATCTTGCCTCATAAATTGCACCAACTTATGGCTTGCTGAAGTAACCAAAAGTCATGTGTATTTTTTTTCTTAAATGATCTTTAATGTTTTAACAGGAAAAGTAGAGGTGTCAAACAAAAGCAGATCATTCCCAAGGTAAAGTTACTCAGTAGATTTAGATTTCTCTTTTTTTGGAGGAGGGGGTTTCACTGTGAACATTAATTTTAGTTGACAGAACTCACTTCAGAAAACACTGTTTCATCGCATAGGGAAGTTGTCCCTTTTTGATAATCTAAAGGATAGGTAGATGTTCACCTTTATAAGAATTACTGAACAGGAAAAAATTGTGAATTGGCATCTGTTTAATTAGACCAGAGATGCCATAAATACACAACGCCTTTTCTAACTGATTCATGGGAGGCAAACACAGTGATTATGTAATTCACCTTGTTCACCTTATACTCTTGGGATGGGGCACTGGAAAAGTTTCACTCTTAAGAAGATGCTTTGGTCCAAAATAGAAAGAGTCATGAGGTGTAACATGGCATTGAATGTGCAGCTCTAGGTAGTTGGTTTCATTCTTACTCATTTCGATGCAGACAGAAATACTTCCCCTTCAGTTAAGAGCCTTGTGCTTTGTTGATTATGAAAACTTTCTTCTAGAACTTGCTGGATTCCAAATCTTTGAAGCTTATAGTAAGCATGACTCTGCATGATCGAACTACAAAATCCCTCTTGCACTTACACAAAAAGAAGAAACCTCCTAGCATAAGCGCGCAGTTCCAGGTAGGTGACTGATGTACATGCCTCTGGGTGCACACTGACCTCATGGGAACAGACCTTCCTGGTCTGATCTAGGCTGATCTTGCTTGAAAAACAAAATGGCTTTTGTTCTTGCGATTTGTTTGAAGTAAGGTTTATTACTTGATTAAAGTTAGACTGCATTTAGGGACTACCCTTATGCTATGAAATGTGTTAGTTCTCTGTACAGTCAGCCTCATCCCTGTATGCAGATCTAGTGCTGTTGTAACAGTGTATGCAAAGCCCCCTTTTCATTATCTTGAGAAAAGGTAAGAATAAACATGGGGATCTCTTGTGTGGTATGGGAGAACCTCCATATTGGATGAAATAGGATTTTGTATAGCTATCAGACTTGAAAAAGCCGTATTTCTGAGGGAGAAGCTGTACTACTGTTGAATGCAACTCAAAATATTGCTATCTGAAGAAAACAATGTTTCTGAATGTTTTATTTCAGACTTCACTTAATAAGTTACTGGAGACACTGGGTAAAGCTGAGCCGTTTTTCATCCGTTGCATCCGCTCCAATGCTGAGAAGGTAAGACTGCCTTAAGAGCTGAGCTGATCTGCCTTGCTGAGGATCTAAGTCTTCTAGCCCTGTAAAATATCTCTTTCGACTTGTTCACTGCCATTCTGTGTGAAGGTGAAAGGTAACTAGGGAGTGAAAACAGAATGTGCTGTCTCTGTTGGACAGAAGTAGGACTCTTCAGGCATTTACTAGCTTTTGATGCTGATCTTTTTCAGAAAGAGATGCTTTTTGATGAAAGTTTGGTGCTTCAACAGTTAAGATACACTGGCATGCTAGAAACTGTGCGAATCAGAAGGTCTGGCTACAGTGCCAAATATACATTTCAGGTACGTGAGGAACTGGAAGTGGGTTGTGCTTTCAGAAATGTCTGCTCTTTCTGGAAAAGCATGCATTGCCTCAGTCTTTTGTGCCTCTCTTCATATGAAGCTCTTGGGATGAACTGTAAAAATTCATTGTACTTTTGACAGAGCCTGCATGGTAACTGGTAACTACCAGTAAGTTTGTCTACTTGTTGCACGAAGGCAAACATTCTGAGTGCTGTATAAGCAATCAGTGCTGCATATTACTATCTCCATATGTGAATTAGTTTTATATAAAATACTCCGTGTGTATGTGGCTTTATAAATCACATATAGGTGATACTTCCTGTTAATTGGAGGCTGAATGAAGCTTACGTGTTACAGAGTAGGAAAAACTAGCTCAATTCGGAGTGAAAAGTAAGTACTTTCCAACTCTTAATAGCTCAGATGTCTTAGCTTAATTTTAGAAATCTAGTTAAAACTCTGAACTGTGAATTGCCTTCTAACTTTGATCTCTTGCTGTCTTTGCTTTTTACAGGAATTCATAGACCAGTTTCGGGTGTTACTGCCCAAAAATGCCAAAGCCTCTAAGGAAGACATTTGTGTTTATTTGAGTAAACTAAAACTGGATGAAAACTACTATCAAATAGGGATGACCAAGGTCTGTAAAAACTTTCCATAAGCCAATAAGAAATACTGATGTACGCTGCAAAATTTAGTGCAGTTCATTTACAGGTGTTGCTCTTTTCTGCATTTTGTATTTAAATTAGCTATTTTAACTCTTGTAAATGTTGACACAGTTGTATGTTTTAGAATCTAAACATGGAGATTTGGTAAAATGAGGATTTTTACTTTTGGGGCATGCTAATTGCTGTCAGCTAATAAGGTTTGGTTCAATAAGAAATATTACCATTCTCATTTCTTAGCTTGTGGAGATGCCTCCAGTGGGGGCTGAAAGGTGCCTTTTGACTGTTTATTGATGAACTTTTCTTTAACTGAGCAGGTTTTTATGAAAGAGGTTGAACGGCAGATACTACAGGATACACTACACAAAGAAGTGATCAGGAAAATCATTCTCCTTCAGAGCTGGCTCAGGATGGTTTTAGAAAGGAGACGGTTTCTCAGGACAAGGCAGGCAGCCATTGTTTTACAGGTACCTTTGAGAATTGCCAATCTTCTTTTCTTAACAAACCCTCTCAAATAACACTCCCTGCCTTCAAGTACCCCTCCCTTACTTTAGAAATCTCCCTTCTTAGGCTTGCTGGCGTTCCCGTTGTGTTAGAATGGCACTGCAGAGGAATAATGCTGCTGTTTATATCCAGTCAGCGTGGCGAAGATACAGGGAGCGAAAATGCTACCTTCAGCAGAAGAGGAGAATTTGTCTTCTGCAAGCCATGGTCAGAGGGCATCTACAGCGTAAGAGGTAAAGGAAAAGGAGCGATATGATATGAAAATGTGCATTTTAACCACTTAGCTGCTTGGCTTCCCCTGCCAAGCTCAGTTTCTGTGTGATACGTTGACTTAGTAAACAACTTATAGTTATTACTGTGTGATATTGCAGTCGGTATCAAACAGCTAGTGGTGTGTGGAAACTGGTTAAGAGCTTAGTACTTGAGCATTATTCAGCTGAGCTGCACTGATACATGCCAGTCCTAATAGGCAGACCTCCATGCAGTCATACTGCGACTGTAAGTGTACTCGTACTTTGTGCCTGTATTGCTATTTTAGGCTGCATTTAAAGAGTTGGGTAACTTTCTTGAGCACTGTGCATTAAATATTTGTGTTTTCATCTTACAAATTCTTAACAGATTTCAGAAAATGGCTACAGAAAAGCAGAAAGCTGAAGAAAAGCAGAGAGAAATGCAGGAAGATCAAGACAGAGAGAATGATATGAGCAAGGACGAGCACAGTGAACCAGCAACAGATCAGTTGCCTGTGAAACACAAGTCAGAGCTGGATCAAGCTGTTGGGGACAGAGATCAAACTCCAAATGAGCAAGCCGAAAGCCTGAGCTCATCTGAAAAAGCCACGTTACCCCAGAAGAATGTGACAGAGGGCTCTGAGAAAGTAACAAACAGCCGGGAGAAACGTGAGTCTCGCCGGCAGAGGGGGCTGGAACATAATGAGTTACAGAATAAGCATGTCCTGTTTTCCTTCGAAGGACTATCTTTACTGTGCCATGAGGAACAAAACTCTTCTGAAGAGGCCCTGGAAACTGTTCCAGTGCCAGAGAAATACACAGCACAAGATACTGTCCTTCAAGGATGCAGCGAGGGAGAGAAAAGTCCAAGTGAAGAGAAAGCTCTTTCAGACAAACCACCATCAAGCGAGATAAAAGAAAGCAGTTCTATTCCTGAGCAACCACCTGTATCAGAAGGGGAAAAAGCAGATGATAAGGCAGTTGATAGAATGAAAACACAAGGGAACCAAAATAACCAGATCAAAGGCAGCCAAAGCTTTAACTGCCCTGAAAGGCCGACAAATCTTGCACTGAATCTTCGTAATACGCTATCTGCTACTGGGAGCTTTCAAGCTCCAGCTGAATGCAAACGTCTTGTTCAGAAGACAACCAAAGATCTGGATAGTCCCACTTCTTCCCCAATCCAGAGATATGTGGATGACCCAGGGAAACTAAAGTACATGAGAGAGAAGTGGAAAGGAAAGAGACAGTCTGATGCCAGTCAGAATGATATGTTGAGTCAGTCTCTGGATGAAAGAACACGTGCGGATAAGTCTCCTCAGGATCAGCTAAAGTAAGGGCAGCTTCCTAACTATTTTGACTTTTTCAGAAAGCAGAAATCTGTAATATTTAAAAATAGATGGAGAATTCCCAGTAGCCTGTGCATCTCGACATATTAGGGGAGAAAACAGCTATGAACAACTGCTGCTTTTTCTTGGCTCTGAGTCCTGCAGCTGAATCTGTATCGGTAGAATGCTAACAAAAGATACAAAGCCTGCCTTGCTGAATTAAAATTGGAGAGTCAGGGCTTAAGTTAAAGTAGCACCTGGAGTTTAATTTCAGTTCTCTCTTGTCCATTGAGAACAAGGTTTTGGTCACCTGCAGTTTGCAAGCGTCATCCCTCTGATATGGCAGGAAATCTGACATATCTATTTTTTTACCTCCCCACTACATTTTGCATTTAAAGTGAGTTGCAAGAGTTGATCAGGATTCTCTGACAGATTTTACATTGATATGTAGGTTATGTAAAAGGTGGTAAATATTAAGAGGCTACAGACTTCTATAAAATACATAATCTGAAACTAATCTTGTGACATTGCAGAAAGAAGGGGAATTCATCTTCGTTAAGTGATCTCTCGATACTTGTCCAGTCTGTTGGCATGAACCAGGTACTGATGCTACTGTACATATTTATACTTAATTATCCTTGTTTATAAATATTAAAGATTTGTGAATAATTGGCTATAGTGTATTCTATGTGCCTATGTTCCTTTCAGGTTGATTTTTTGGTTTGTTATCCATGTAAAAGAAATCGTTAGCAAATATTATACAACAATTTGAAAACTTAATTTTTAATAAATGGACCCTTGATCAAAGCATTAAATATACTTGGATCTTACATTAGTAAGCTAATATCTATTGGGTAAAGTGTTTTGTCATGATGAAGCAAACTTTTTTCACCATTCTAGTTTTTAAAACCATTTAAAGAATCTATTTCACTCAATGTGTAGTTTTTTGACAACTCCTCTCTACTGTAGCTGTCACCAGATACAATAGAAGAAGAAAAAAGCAACAAGAAATATCCTGTGCAAAAGAAGCCCAGTGATGTCTTACCTACCTCGGATGCAGCTGTTCCCATGCAGTCGGCGAGTCAGCAAATAGATGCCAGGTGTGTATTCCGTGTGTGACTGGCCTGCCTTTAAGCAAAATGAAAAAAAGGCAATTTTCCACTGGTACTTGAATTGGGCATTTTGAGACTGTGATTGTGGAGGGACACGTGTTGACGTCAGCTACGTGAGTGGCCGTGTTGCTCGTTGATTTGATCTTCATGTTGATGTAAGCATGATATCTGACCCTGTTGAGGAACACATTCTCTGCTTCTTGCATAACACTTCTCTTTGAACTGGTTCTTTTTAACTTAAGAACCACCATACAGGTTCAGATCAAAGGTGCAGGTAGCGTACTGTCATCCAGACTGAGAAATAAGACACCAAGAGAAAAGCTTAAGAACCCAGCAAGCATGTAATGCTGATTCCCTGGCCTGCTCCTCCAGCTTCTGGTGTTCTGCAACTCGGGGACTTCCTGAGCCAGAAATAATGTCTTGGATATGTGATGTGTTGTCTCTGTATGTTGAAGGTAGTGCTCTAAGCTAGTATATATCAGAATGTCCAGAGGTGCTTTCAGACTGTCTTTTCTTTTTTCTGCTGCTCAGTTTTTCTGCAGGTTGGACCTTAGAGGAGGAAATAAGCATAAGAGGTTAATCCTATTGTGGGTGCTAGCGCTACTGGTAAAAGAGCCTTTTCTTGTAGTAGAGCCAGCTTCCATTACTAATGTGACAAACTTGTGTCTGCTTTTATGTTCAGGTCTGCTTTTAAAAGTCCTTTGCGTAGACTTTTGGGGAAGAAGCCAGACAAGAAAATTCCAAAGGAGAGTGCTGATATGATTGATGAAGGAGACGGCCTCTCCCTTGTATCTTGTGTCCTCTTTCAAGAAACAGGAGGAACTCAGAAAGTTTCAGAAGGTGAGTTTCTGTGACTAAATCCCCAGCTTGTTAATATCCGTCTTTTCTATAATGTTTTGCGTGGAAACAAATACTGCAGAATTCAGTCATACTGCTTTAATATACAAATTAATTTCTTTCCCAGCTTCTTCTGGACAGCCAAGTCGCCTCCAGGCAGGGGAGCGCCATGCAAAAGAGAGCAGTAAAACAAAGAAGAACCGTACTATAAAGATCAGCAAGATCTCAAGTGTGTCTCAGAATTGGCGAGCTTCCATCGTCCGTGAGATTGCAAATGCCAATGAACTGAAACATCTTGATGAGTTCCTCCTCAACAAGGTAAAAGGCACTCAACTATAATAAAATTCAGGTCTATGTTCACTGTTTGTGTGGAATTTTAAAGGCTGCTTTTCTAGGTGTGAGTTTATACTGTGATTTAAAGCAAAGGGGAATTGATTTGATAGCTTGACTGAATTAGGTCTGTATTAAGGCCCTTCCTGTTCCTTCCTTCAAGTCTCTGAATGCATTACGTTACATTAAATCCTCGTGGCATTCATGCTAGTTCTTCGTCTGTTTACAAACAAGTGGGCAACAAAAGTTGTATTAAAAAAAAAAAAAGGCCCGCGTTGCAAGGAGATAAGAGTTCTCTAGAGCCTACCTACCTGACTCCTATTTTTGTATCCTCACAGTGCATTAAGAAATGTTGGTTTATATAATTGGAATGGTCATAGATGACTAAGCCCAGTGACTGAAACTTAACGCTGGTTGGATGTTATTATTTTAATGAAATTTGATGCAGATATATTTGCCTTCTAGATCAATGACTTGCGCTCCCAGAAGTCTGGTGTTGAATGCTTGTTTTTTGAAGCCACAGAGAAGTTTAGAGGAAACATCAAGACCATGTACTCTGCTCCTGTAAGTAGTAAGTTTCAATAAAGTGGAAAGTTGGTAGGTAACAAATGAATTGTGTGCAGTTTAAATGCTTGACCTGCAGCTCTTTAACAAAGCAATTCAGCAATTCTTCACATGGAATTCAAAGCTGAAAGACTTGAAAAAGAACATTTTACAGTTCTGCTGTAATCTTAAGCAGGCTGTTTTGTTTCCCTTTTCTCATTCACTCAGCTGTAGCTTATTTTTAGAAATGGATAGATTTTGCTGTCTTCAGCCTCTTCATGTTGCTGTGTTTAAACACCAGAGAGGTGCCAACAGCTTTTTCCAGTATTCTTCTGACGCTGCCTTGGCTGGGCCAAGTGCCCTTCATAGTGTAGTACGGAAGTGTGTTAACTTGTTTCTGTCATGGGCTGTTACCTTTTACTTGAATCATGACCATGCTTTCTCACCTCTGAACCTAAACACAAGAAAAAAAACCCAAACTGTCTCAACTGTATCTGAAAAGGCTGTCTTCTGAACAATATTTGTTCCTTCTCTAGAATGGGCAAATCCATGTTGGCTACAAAGATCTGGTGGAAAATTACCAGCTTCTAGTTACAAATCTGGCCAAAAAAAGGGAAGAGAAAGAAGTGAAGCTGGTTTTGAATCTCTTCCAATCCCTTCTGGACGAATTCATCAGAGGATATACAAAAAAAGAGGAGTCTGAGCAGCCCAAGGTATAAAACTTACTCTGTTACTGGCTTATGGGATTATTAAAAAATGTTACTCGTAGTATAAGGAACCTGTGTTACCTCAGGCAGCTTTTCCATAGCATTCTTCATTATTTAGGAAACACTTTTCCATACACCAGCCATGCACATAACAAATTCTGAATGCTGATAAATTGTTTTGGAACTGCTCATTATTTAACTTGCTCTTAATATTTTCAGAATCTTAAAACGTTTGCACATTTTCTTTAGTGAAAACTTAGGAGTTCTCTGAAGGTTTTAGAGAGGAATTGCTTTGTCGTCAGGCACTGATTTTTAGGAAGTTGACAGTGTGAGCTCAGGCACCCTCATATCAAGCTGAAGCTGCAGTATAGTGCCTTAAATGTCTGGAGGTGAAGCAGAGTCTGGGAAACTGAATAGGAAAAAAATGGGAACGGAATGTCCGAATTTCAAAGACTAATGCCAGTTCTGTACTCCACTGCAGCAAAGCAAAGCCCAGAAGAAGAAACGAAAACAAGATCGTGCAGTAAGTACTTTCCTTTTTGCAATAATCTAAGTCCTCAGCTGCGCTCATAGAACACAGAGAAAGAGCTTGAATTTGTACTGAACTTCTGTTTTATTTGCATGCTAAGTCACTTACCTCTTTTATGAAGATGTGACACACTCTGAAACTCTTCTCCATAAATCAAAGATCTTGCTTATGCAGGGATAGGTGGTAGTCTAGCATTTTCTTGCTTGTCCATAGCATCTCTTAGAACCTAATGACTTTCTCAATAATGGGACTGTTTAAAGGAGAACAACTACTAAATATTAATAACAAACTATAGCAATGTATTTTGCTGATGTACAAGGCAGCAAGTCAGTTATGAAATGACCCAGCAAACCCAGTTACCTGAAGATAGGGTGAAATTTGGTTTCAAGGTCAAAGCCATCTGCTGTAAGTGTAAAACAAAAATGGAAATATCTAAGATAGGGTAGATAGTTTTATGAAAAATAATAATAATTTTAAAAGGCAGAGAAAGTCCATTAATTTCTTTGTCTCCCACCAGATTGAAGAACACAATGGCCACGTATTCACAAACTACCAAGTGAGCATACGGCAATCGTGTGAACACTGCTCATCCTACATCTGGCCCATGGAAAAGGCCTGTCTCTGCAGCGGTAAGTAAAACCACCTCATTCTTGCCTCTTAGTTTACAACATGTACAGACTGCTTGTAACTTTGGCTGGTACAGATAGTGATCAGTACATGCAGGTTATATAGTAAGTGAATAAGACAAGATACCTAGCATTTTAATGTGATTTGGAATGCTTGTAACAATTGCTCCTTTCTCTAGTTTGCAAGTTGACTTGTCACAAGAAGTGCATGTCCAAAATCCAGAGCAGCTGTACATCCTGTGGAAAAAAGGTAAGAACTGTAGGTCTGGGATGCGGTACTCTGATACCGTACGTGATGCATGCAAAATGCTGCCTTTTTTTCTCAGCAAATGAACAGTGGATGTCCAGGCACTGAATAAAAATTGCTTAAAACAGTTCCCTTCTCTGCCTGCATATATTCAGAAGCAGGCCCTGCAGTTGTAGAAACAGAACATTCTTCTAAAAGGCAATACTTGAGCTAATTTGGGAACTCTTCCTTTAGAGTATGTGTGCTGTGTTGGACAAACTGTTAAAGAAATCCTTCCATGTGTACCATAAAGTTTATTTATTGCTGCAGCTCAGGAAATCTGCCTTATGATCAAAGGCTTGTAGCAAGCCTAGAATAAAACACTCAGCTTTTGTTTCTGGAAGCATAAACTAATTTGTAGCATGAAACAGTGGAATTTTCTAGCTTGGGAACAGGTATTTACGGTGCTTGACCTGTATCAATTCCAGAATGAACAGGATGCAGAACCACGTCATTTTGGAGTGTGTGTGAGTTCCCTGACTAGTGAGAGAAATTCAGTCCCCGTTGTCATGGAGAAGTTGCTAGAGTATGTGGAGATGCACGGCCTCTACACAGAAGGCATTTACAGGAAATCAGGATCAGCAAATCGCATGAAGGAGCTGAAACAGCTGCTGCAAGCAGGTCAGGCAATGTTCCCACCCTTTTGACTTCCTTGCATGACAGCAGTTCTCCCTGCAATTCTCTTCTATCTGCCACTTTATCTGCCACTCTTTAGTGCTTTAAAAACCAGCCTTTTTGGTGGCCATGCAGGCTCTAGTATTTTTGTTGGCTGGACAAAGCTGCTTAGTACATATAAGTGACTATGGGCAGATTATTTTTTTTTTCTTCTGATTTGCCACTTGCATTCTGTGAACAGGAGATTTGAGTGTTTCTAATCTTATTTCTTTGGGGTCCCATTCTGTACGTCAAAGGAATGAACTGCTCTAAATAAAATACTTCTTTTTCAGATCCAAACTCAGTGAAACTGGAGAATTACCCTATTCACACTATTACGGGGATCCTTAAGCAATGGCTACGGGAATTACCAGATCCACTCATGACATCTGCGCAGTACAATGATTTTCTCCGAGCTGTGGGTAGGTTTTAGAAATGTGTGAAGCAATGTTATTTCTTTAACTTACTATGTCCTTGGGAAAAGAACCCAAGATGCTCATGTTGGCTAAACAGCTTCCTTGCAGCAATGATTTTAGATATTTTATATAAAACACTTTTCAGGGAATCTGTCCTCTATCTTACTTGACCTTGCTTTAGGATTCCTTTTTTCTTGTAGCATGATGTAACTACACAACTGCTTTTTCTAAAAACAGTGAGCATGTGAGTAGGTTTCCCTTCGTACAGTTGTTTTTTGTTGGTGGTTTTTTTATTATTTTTTTTTCTTCTCCTTGATGTTCTGGACCAAATCTAGCTAGCCAGATACCTCAAATCTTTAGATTCATTTAACTTCAGTGGGAGTAAGGCACCCTAAATATTGTTGGAAACCTTGATGTGTCACTCAATGGTTGTTAGCAACAGCAGCATCTGAAAAATTAGGAAAATTGCAGTGCCATGGGGGGTACTTTAACATCCAGTTACAACAATCGGTAAATGAAATGACTGTGTGGCTTCTACGAATTCCATTTCTATCTGTTGCAGACAGTTTGAGACAGTCAGAAAGTGTTTGGTGGCTTTCCATTAGCGTTGCACAGCAATGATCTTGTGCTTTCTCCCCTTGTGCAGAACTACCAGAAAAACAGGAACAACTCTGTGCCATTTACAGCGTCCTTGAGCAGCTTCCACAAGCAAATCATAATACTTTGGAGCGACTCATCTTCCATCTGGTCAAGTAATGAATCTAATTACTTCAATTGGAGAGAAACTCCATGTGACTTTGAGTCCCTCTTGGAAGCTTTCTAAAAACTTAAACCCCTTGAGTAGTCAGTGTAGGGATTGTGCTGCTGCTTTAGAAATGAAAGAATTCAAGTCGATAGTTGCACTTAAAAACAGGCACGTGCTTACTTCTACCATCTGGTGTATTTGTATCAAATCAGGTAAGAACAGCTTTGAAGAAAAGGTAGATTTGAAAGACTTGGAGAATCGGCTGAAGGCCAGGATTTGTATGGATGGGTACATAGTAAACTGAGGATGCTGGCATACTTGGTAGGGACTGCATAAGGATTATAAATGCTTGCACATATGCTAGCCTTGGGAGCAGGGATAAATGGGACTGGTAAAGGGGCTGCTCTTGTCCAAGAAACATGAGAATTTTCTGAGTAAAAAATAGGGAAAGGGGATTATTAAAGAGGAGACATTGAATCACCAGACATACTTTTGAGATACTACCAAACTAGCTTAACCTGGGTGGACTTCTGTTCCTTTTTTTAATGCATGAAATTTTGTCTACTTAGTAGGTGTGAAATAATTCTAAACCACTTCTTTGAACTGCTGTACATATTCAATACTCTAGAGGCCTCCTTAGATGTTATTTGGGCACTCTAGCAAAGCTTGATTGGATTGCTTGTATTCTAGCAAGGTTTGCTTAAAAAAAAAAAAAAATCTTTTTTTTTTTTTTTTTTTTTTTTCCTGAACATTGAATTTCAGAGTGGCTTTGATAGAAGATGTTAACCGTATGTCACCCAATGCCTTGGCCATTGTTTTTGCTCCATGCCTCTTGCGTTGTCCTGATACCTCTGACCCTTTAACCAGCATGAAGGATGTCTCAAAAACAACCATGTAAGTTTTAGTAGTACTTTCAAATATGATGGAAGGCCAGGACTACTACCTGCATTTGTTACAACCTCATTCATAGCAAGCTGAGAAACTGAGGGTTGTTAAGAGTTGCTAAATTTTGGCTCTGCTGGCGTTGCCAATTTATATGCCCTTCTCTGACTCCTTCCACCTGTCTCGAGTTTACAAAACATAAAGTAGGATGACTTAAGTCTTAAATATCTGGTTTGTATTTTACATCAAGATAATCTTTTGGGGGGACTGCACACTAATCATATATATTTTGCCAAGACCCAAGGCATAATAAACACTAGGATATAGACTTAAACTGTCTCCTGCATACTTGGAAACCCCTGATAATTTCTTCTGTGTTCTTCCTTGAGTTGAAGAAGGTTCTGTCCTTGATCCTCTTCGTTCTCCTCGCCCTCCAGCAGCTCTGGCACTCTGAATGCCCCTCGCCATCCTCACTGCTTGGCTGGCCTCCAGTGAAAGCAGTTTGAAAAATGACAGCTTTTTGTAACTTCTTACTCAACCCATGGGACCACAGAGGTGGAAAAGGGCAGTTGCAGGCTCATTCTGTATCTACCAACCTGTGCCAGCACAGGGAAGGCGGGTAGAAGCAGTTAGCAGCCATAGTAATGTCTGTTTGCTAACCGTTGTTGTGCACAGTCAGCGTGAGAGGCTCAGGTTATCCCAGGAAGAAGACGTGCCGTTAGATTTAACAGCCTGTCCTGTTTTGCTTGCCGTGTTGGAGTCTTCACCCTGTTACCGTGCAGTGCTGCCCTTTATAAGGCATGCACTGTGAGGCTTTGCATGCCAACCATGTGTGTGTGTGAAACATCCCCAAGCCAGGAGAGGCATCTCATCCCACCATGGTTGTCCCCAGAGCTTTTACAGTATGAGGCTGCTCAATAAACTCTTGCCCTTTTGCCCAGGTGTGTAGAGATGCTCATAAAGGAACAGATAAGGAAGTACAAGATAAAAATGGATGAAATAAATCAGCTGGAAGCAGCCGAGAGCATCGCTTTCCGACGACTCTCATTGCTTCGGCAGAATACGGTAAGTGTTGAAATAAACCCCAGAACCACACTATCCAGCAGAAAGCATCCCACCCATTTCTTGGGAAGGGATGTGCTACTTATTTATCATGTCCATCCCATTCAGTAAGTGAAAGATCAATTGCAAGATAAGAAGAAAGGGGATTTGGACTTGCCCGAAGCTGTAGGTAGGAGCTAAATATACAGCTACACTGGAGTCTGATAAATGAAGGGTAAAGGGCTGGGGATCTGCCTTTGTAGTGGTCAAAATCTATTCCCATATAATTCAATCAACAAAACTAAGATTGCAGAGTCTCTTACATGGCAAAGGATTTCCTTCACTCCAGAGGTGGATGGTGGACAAAAACACACTGTGTTCTGTTAGGGCAAATGCACTTTTTCTTTTGTTTTTATTGTACTGATTAAAACAAAACAAACTCTGTCTGATCAGAAGCTGCACATAGTGAATTTGGTCTTTGTCTCTCTTTAGCTCTGGCCTGTAAAACTTGGGTTTTCTTCCCCTTACGAGGGGATGCTGGTATGTACACTGCCTGTGTTCAGAGTGCATGTTTGGTTGGTTGGGGTTTTTTTTCTTGTGGTACTACTGCATGACTAAAATACTACTTGGTTTTAAATACGCTTTTGAACAATCAAGACTGCATGTATTGGTGCAACTTTCTCCCCAGACTGCATGCAGCGCTGCTGACCTGTTCTGACTCGTATTTTATAGACATTCTGAATGTAACTTGTACTGGATGTTATAATATGACTTACAAGTAACTACTAAAACTAAGCCAAGGCTGGCAAATCAAATCACTATGCTTCAAAAAAGGTAACAAAACCCCAGAAATCAGGTGAACAGAAAAATTTCTATTACCTTTTGAAAGGTAGTGGATAACTAACAGCTCTTCATCAGTTCCATCAGCCCTTCATTTGGCCTACTCATTTGTCTTCCACCTTGCAACTAGTAGACAGGCAAGACTTGAGTAGCTTCTTATGACTGAGAGGCGTTACACATAAATCTGTCTTGCAGAGTAAAAGCTCACATGTCAAAGGAAATGACAGTGGCAACTCAGAACTGGACTCGTTACATGAAGAGGAGGAAGTTTCTGAAGCTGATAACCGGGAAAAGGAGATTCTCATTGATCGCATACAGTCAATAAAAGAAGAAAAGTAAGTCGTAGCTTTGAAAACCCCTTATTATCTCTGTAGATCGTGCCCTTTGCAGTTGGAGGTAATACACATCATAAAGCAGTATATTTTTCATCCAAAATGGTCTAGTTAATTATGTTCTATACGCCTTTATGAGGGTGAAAGGGAAAATGCAAAAGACTAATGGAGAGAAAATACTGTGAGAATTAATATTTAACGACTACATGCACGAAGGTTTAACTCTAAACACAAGCTGTATGAAGTTGCTTGTGTCAGCGACGTCTTTCTAGAGCGCTACCATCTCTGTTTTGATGTAGGGAAGATATAACTTACCGGTTACCTGAGCTTGATCAGCGAGGCTCTGATGAGGAAAATGTAGATTCTGAGACCTCCGCAAGCACAGAGAGCCTGCTCGAAGATAGAACAGGACGGATGGATACCGAAGGTCAGTATTAAGGTAGTGTGTGTTTTGGTTTTTTCAATTCTACATCTTTCACTGCATACAGTCGGGTGACCAGGTGTTATCTGGTCACAGTTGCTCGTATCAAGTTACGTTTCTATGCACGCCCTCAGTATCTAAGTATCTTGTTTCTTTAAAGCAATTATTGGATTACACTGCCGTGCTCAGAGCTCCAGTATGCCTGCCAAAGACATTTGCAAAGTGCCTTCTCTTTTGCAAACCTCTTCAAATTCTTCCTCTGCATCCCTGGCTTCAAGACACAGATCATCTTTAACACTGTCCAAGATTAAAGTGCCCCGTCGAACTCCAGTGATGCCAACGGCAAATATAAAACTTCCTCCGGGGATTTTCAAATGTACAGAATCCCAGGACAGGATTTCAGCTAATGAAGAGTCTCAAATAATGGTGAGACGAAGGGAGCAGCCAGCAAGGCGAACTGATAAAATCCACTCTGTATACATTGCACAAGGGTCTGCAATGGCCCACGCTCAGGAACTCTTGGATGAATACGAACCCACAGCAAAAGTAAAACGGAGGTTTTCGGACCCTTACTCTCACATTCCCTGAATAGAGAAGTGAAATACTTCAGCTGTCTGGACTTTTTGGAAGTTGACTGCAGCTTTGACTTTAACCCTTTGAAGGATGTGGACTTCTTCATGTTCTTTTAAGTGGCTGCTGGGAAGGCAGCCTGGAAATGTGCAGTACTGTAAGGGTTAAGCAAGGTTGTTTAAAACAAATATTCTTCACTTTAAATTAAAACCCTGCAAAGAAAGTAGAATATAAAACGTTGAGTAAAATACATGGGTTGAGTGTACAGGAAGAGGTCCCCTGATTCTGCTGCCGTGCCTTTTTCCATTTGCCTTATAATGGGCTTGAATGGGGCCAACAGTGAGTTTGGGTCAATGTGTATTGCCTTAATTTTTTTTTATGTTTCTGTGACAATTCTGTGTCGTTTACAGAACTGTTAATGTTGTAATAGCCTTAACCGAGACCAAAATATACAAAAACGTTTATTAATACATTGCACTTTTTAAAAATACACGTTAGTGTATCAGTGTCTTGTCTAATGAACAATTTCTTCCGAAGGAAGACTTTAAATCAGAATTGTATACCTTTGTCAGCACTTCATAAAGCATTGGGAAAGCTCCCTGCACAGGGGAAGCCCTGATGGCAATCGCCTGGGCTGTCACCTTGGAGCATTTTGATGCTCTTGGAGCCAACGTACAACCCCGCAGGGAGCCAGAGCGCTGGATGCTTGCGCGGTGTGGAGCTGCCTCATCCTCCCCACACTTCCCATCTGTACAGTGAAACCCCTGAGGGTGGGTGCGCTCAAACAGAAGCCGTTTTGAAGCAGCAGGCTCTGCACTCACGGAATTTCCCCAAGATCCCTGCTCTCTCAGCCCTGCTCCATGTTGAAGGGAGAGCACAGCCCTCAGCCGCTCTCAGTCCCTGCCTCCGGGGCACTGCCACCGTGGCCCCGCCACCGTGGCCCTGAGCGGCAGCCACCTCTGTGGGCGTGTGTGGATTTTCTTGGTTTGGTTTTTGGGGTGTTTTTTTCAAATAAAACAACGGTCAGACAGCTT
>NW_009259329.1:2077654-2091134 GCF_000687185.1 Egretta garzetta
TTGCTCACAGCCCCGTCCAACCTGGCCTTGGATGTTTCCAGGGATGGGGCCTCCACCCCCTCTCTGGGCAACCTGTTCCAGTGTTTCACCACCCTCATTGTAAATAATTTCTTCCTTATATCTAGTCTAAACCTACCCTGGTTTAGTTTAAAGCCATTACCCCTTGTCCTGTCACATAAACTGAGGCAGAGTGTGCTATGGAGCATTAAAACTCCAACCTCGCTCTCAGCCGTGCAGCAGCCTTTCCCAGACAGAATATTTCTCCTTACTGCTGTCGCTTAAAGGCTTTTTTCTCTTCAGTATGTGGCTGCTCTTGAGGACATGCTCCGAGAGCTGAAGAAGCAGTCCAGGTGAGCTGCACTCTGAAACCCTGCCGCGGGCGGGGGCCTCTGTGCCGTGTTCACCTCCTGCCTGGAAGACAGACATGGCCCCCAAGCACCCCGGTAGCGCGTAGGCTTCCCTCTGGAAATACCTGGCGCTGAGGGAGCAACTGTGCCCACAGAGCGGCTACGACGCAGCCCTGCGAGGAGCTGTGCAGCTCTGGGGGGGTCTCGGCCCCATGTCCCTGCATCTCAGCCTTGGCCCTGGGCAGTGCCCATGCCCCCAAGCTGTCAGTGCCTTGGCAAAGGTGGTTTTCAGGGGGTTGCAAGCATGTTCCTAGCCTTGAGGCTACTTCTGTTAGAAGATGCTTCTTTGAAGAAGCACCTGTTGGGTTTTTCTATTTTATTTTATTTGGGAAGGCACCTGAATAATAGAAAACACTAGTAACTTCTGGTTTTCATATTGTTGTTTTTCAATTCCAATAGCAAGCCAGCCCCAGAACTGCTGAATGAATACTCTCGCAAAGTGGACTTCCTGAAGGGACTTTTAGAAGCTGAAAAATTGGTAAGATCTACTAGTTCAGCTTGAAAAGACTTAAGTGTTCTCTGTGTGCATTCACCTTATTGCCTGGTTCCTATGATTGCCTTTATCTTATGTCTCAAAATAATATTTGCTAAAATCTTACCAGGCAGTCCTTGTAAAAATGTGAATAAATATACTGGACTTTCATATTTTGTGAAAAGGGGAATTTGTGTGAAATCTGAAACTTCTTTCCTTCTTTTCAAAAGCAAAGTACATCTTACCTACATCCTTCTTGCTTCTTTGATGTGAGATACAGGGGCAGGTGGTGTCCTATAGGCCTGACGCCTCTTTTGGGTGGTACCACGTGCATCTGGAGAGCTATGAAATGCCAATAAGCTGTGCTGTACAATTAGCACAGGTGCCATCAGTGCTGTTGTTCAGACTGACTTCGCTGTTCTGTGGGAAGCAGCTGTGGAAGTGCTCCCTGCTTCCTTGTTGGTCACGCATCCATATG
The DNA here is from genome assembly GCF_000687185.1 of Egretta garzetta. Taxonomy (NCBI): domain Eukaryota; kingdom Metazoa; phylum Chordata; class Aves; order Pelecaniformes; family Ardeidae; genus Egretta; species Egretta garzetta. The sequence goes on from NW_009259329.1 coordinate 2,079,012, forward strand.
GTCTCACACTGCAGAATGTGATGTTCATGACTTTTCATTGCTTCTTCCTATTCACAGTCTTCATCAACTGAAAAGGCTCTGGCAAATCAGTTCTTGGCCCCAGGACGTACCCCTACAACAACCAAAGAGAGAACCCCAGCTACTAAAACAGTTCATCTGCAGACAAAGGCTCGTTGCACAGGCAAGATGAGGAGTGAGCTGCTTGGTACAGTATGTTTTGGTGCTGCTGCTTCTTTACTGCTAGTTTGTAGATTGTCTGTTGTTGCATTGAGCTGCCTTTGGTGGCTGTGCCTCAGATGTATCCCAGGCTGGGTGGGGAGTCACTTTTTTCTGGTTTGGGTAGTTAAAATACTGGGCACAGGCACTATACTAGGTCTGGAGGACTTTTATCTTTTATCACTACCATTTGTAATCTTCTGTTTTGTTTCTCTTTCTGCCTCCCAGGATCCCTTGGTTATTGATGGTAAGTTTAATCTGGTTTTCTTTGACTTTAGTTAACCTGAGTCTTACAGGGAGAGAAGGTGGAAGGTCAGGTATTAGACACTGGCCAAAGTGTACTTTTAATTTAGTGTCTCACTTCTTTTCAAGATAGCAGTTTTTAAAAACAAACAAAACCAAAAACCCTAACAGCTGAAAGCCTAAGCGTTATTATCGGTATGGCAGCAGGGACTTACAAGAACCTATTTTTGTAGAATTTGTACAGAAACAGACATTCTAATTATAGAATTAGCAAGAATTTACCTTTATTGTTCTCCTGTTCTGCTCTGAGAAAATCATGTGATTTTAGGCGCTCTTGTGGTGTTGTGGTTTAACCCAGCAGGCAGCTGAACACCACACAGCTGCTCGCTCACTCCCCCTCCGCTCAGTGGGATGGGGGAGAGAACCGGAAAAAAAGTAAAACCCATGGGTTGAGATAAAGACAGTTTAATGAACCAGCAGAGGAAAAGAATAACAATAATAATAGTAACGGTAAGAGAATATACAGAATATACAAAACAAGTGGTGCACCATACAACTGCTCACCACCCTCTGACCGATGCCCAGCCCATCCCTGAGCAGCGATCACTCTCCCCTGCTAACTCCCCCCGAGCATGGCGTCATATGGTGTGGGATACCCCTTGGGCCAGTTGGGGTCAGCTGTCCTGGCTGTGCCCCCTCTCAGCTTCTTGTGTCCCCGGCAGAGCAGGGGAAGCTGAAAAAGTCCTTGATTTAGACTAAGCACTACTTAGCAACAACTAAACCATCAGGGGGTTAGCAATACTCTTCTCATCCTAAATCTAAAACACAGCGCTACGCCAGCTAGTAGGAAGGAAATTAACTCAATCCCAGCCAAAACCAGGACAGGCGCTTACTGTAGGCGTTGTTCAATTCCTCTTAAATGTACAGCCATGTTATTTATGTGGGGAACTGGTAGGAATTAATTTGTGGTTTCTATAGCTTCTGTTACACTGGCTGGAGCTAGGCCAAGCTAATGTGTCCTGAAAGAGAACACCAAGACGCACGGGCTTAAACCATGCCCTCAGGGATATGATTCATCTGTTTTTCCTCTCCACCATACGTTTGATGTTCTGTGTTGTCTTTTCCCTGAGGAAAGCAGGTAGCCATTTGAAATCCATATTCTCTGGGGTAGAGGATCAAGTAGGATTTGGACATCTGAAAATCCCTTACAGAAAATTAGTTTCTTTAGCCTGTGATTGTGTGGGAATTTATAACATGCTAAAATACAAATTTAACTCTTTTTCCAGATTCTGAGGAGTTTAACGTAAGGAAGCGGAAGTAAGTCAAAATTTCTTATTCTGATGCTCAAGTGTTTTGGGAACTGCTTTCCCAGTGACCTTTAAATCACAGATTTGCTTCCATTTGCGTGAAGTGCCTGCTGGTAGAAACCTAAATATAATGACTTCAGCTGATTTAACTGTTCTTGTCTTGACAGAGTTGCAGAGTCTGGGGAGACCGTGGGAGATCAACCCACAGGGAAGTACAAATCCCAATTTTATTTTTTTTCCTTATCCTCTTGCAGAGGCGTTGCGTCTGATGAGAAGCAGTCGGCAGTTGAGCTGGATGCTGTTCTACAGCACCATCAGGATATGCAGGAGAAGTTAGCTGAAGAAATGTTAAGTTTGGCTCGCAGTCTCAAAAACAACACCCTGGCTGCGCAGAATGTGATAAAACAAGATAACCAGGTAGCGCATATTAAAGCCCTAACCTCTCAATTATGCAACCCAGAAGGTTAAAGTGCTGTTGTGTTTAAAATCTCTACCTAGAACTTGATTCCAGGTGAGATTAGAGTGGGGAGACTTGGAGGCAATACCTGTCTGCTTCTATAGCACAATTGAACCTTTTCTCTGTTGGAAGAATTTGCAAATCTGAGTGTGAAACCATTTGTTCTCTTTGCTCCCCAGACACTGTCGCATTCTCTCAGGATGGCAGACCAGAACTTTGAGAAGCTCAAGGATGAATCTGACCGCCTTGAACAGCATGCAAAGAAATCGGTCAACTGGCTGCTGTGGATAATGTTAATTGTCGTTTGTTTTATATTCATCAGCATGATTCTCTTTATCAGGATTTTTCCCAAACTAAAATGATGGTGGTTTGTTTTTTAATTTAAAACTGCCAGAAGTGCAGCTGGAAAGCTCAGCTGGTATGAGAACTGTCAGCAAGCAATTTCTTTGCCACCTATCATGTCCAAGGCCTACCCTTGCATCTCTCTTTCATGCAATCACTGGATTCAGTGAAGGGTTTCATGCAGAAGACTTTTTACGCTTGGACACTTGGTTACTTTCTTACTTAGTGCATATTGTTGCCTGTCAAAGGGGAAACTGGGATAAAGATGGCAATTTATGCTGAGCTGCTAACAAGTTCCTTAGTGGATAGGTACAGTCCTGGTTTTAATGTGGCTGTGGCAAATGTTACAGCTCCTAAAAGGCGTTTACTCGATACGAATACAGGTAACAGTTGAAGTCTTAACAATTTTTTCTGTCTTTACAGCTTTACTGTACTGAAATAGGACCTTGCTGCCAACAGGATATTTAATTACAAAGTTATGTACGTACACAGCTGTAGGGTGTAGGAAGAGAATGCTGCCATTGAACTGCTTGCCTGGCTCAGATTCAGAGAGTATCAGCAGGTAAAACTATTCTCAGGCTCACCTTTTTTCCAGATGAGCATCTGGGACTTGGGACTTTGCAGTCGTTTTCAGTTTAGACTCGCTATAGAAGGGCTGAAGTTGCTTGCTGTTGCAATGTTGGCTTCCCTTTTTGTATGCGCAAATGTTCTCACTTATACACTGTCTGTTATGTTGATGCTCTTGCATCAAGAAAACGCTGTGACCCTGGCACCGTGGAACTGTACACACAGGACTCTCCGTAGGGTACGGACCTCACCTGTACAAACATTTTTTCACTGTAAGATGAGGTTGAAGGAAGCTGGTGTCTTCAAGGCAGAAATAATAATACTAATAAAAAAAATTCAGCCGTTAACCTTTTGAGACAAGTTATCCTGGTCAAGAGTGTTTGTGTCAAACTTGTATTCTTAAGAGGTCACTGCAAAGAAGCAGAGGTGAAACAACTAGGCTGAAACACTGCTACTGCTAGAAAAATTTGGAGCCTGCAGTAAAGTAAGGTTTGTTGTGACAATGAGACGTTCTTAAGCACTTGTGATAAGCTAAAGCAAAGCAGTCTGTATCTGTGTGGTTGTTTCTGGAGTCTTATACCAGCAAGTGTTGGTGTTTAGGGGTGTGCGTTTTCACGTGGAGGAAGTGGGGAGCAGCAGATGACCCCCAAGTGTTCCTTTGCCATTTCTTATGCTGTTTTGAGCCACTAGATGGGGTGTTTTAGGCCTGTCTGTCCGGTGATCTCCACACAGCAGCCCTGGGCCAGAGGGAGGTAGGGGGAAGAGCTGTTTGTCACAACAATTGAGTTCTTATCAAAATCTGATTGCTGCTTTGAATGCATCCCAGAGCAGCAGGCTCTGCTTCAGAATTGTTCTTTGTTCTTCACAAAACCAGCCATTAATGAAAACAGTTAACATTTTTTATATGAAGTATTTTTGTTCATTTAACAGGATGTTTGCAACTTAGTATGCCATTGACTTATGGATTATCAAATGAGTGATTATTCTGTGAAGTACAGCTTTTTCTTCTTGCTGCTCATCTGTGTGATACGTTCATTCTGTTCGAGCAGAATTACCTTGAACTTTACAGACAGACATAGTTGTAGCAATCTGTTTCTGGACATGTCTACTTTTCCCATAAGTTTTTCTTCAACTGCAGCATTTGACATTTCGCTGTGCTTCGTTGGTGAATGCTGTGTCACCAAATTATTTTTAATTCTAATTGTTTACTATTTCCCCTGCAGGCATTTCAGTGCTGAGCTCTTCTCTTAGAGCAGAGGTTGAATGTAGCATTGGAATTTTTTTTGTGTGTGAGATACTGGAATAATATGACATTAATGCTTCATTGTCTATAACATTTTCCCCTTTATTACTTGAAATATTTTTTTTTCCAGCTTGCAGAAGACTTGCTGTATCATTGCAGACAAGTTTAAAGCTGAATTTTGCTATCAGCCATGTGCTGGGTACAACTTTTTGGCACTTGTAAATTAGGAGTTCAATTGGAGAGACCTGAAAGGGAATGACTAGTGATAGCTTGCCCCCAAGAAAATATCCACCCCTCCAAGTCAACAGCAATTCCTTTATAAAGAAGCCTGCTAGGAAGTGGGTTCAGAAACACATGCTATTTAACTTGTGACCGTTGACATTTCACAGGTGTTTGTTATTTGAAGGACAAACTGCCAGGACTGAGATTGACTCCTGTAACTGCTAACACTTTTTGTGCTATCTCACATGCCCGTTGAGCATAGTGCCTCCAGCACTGCGCTGAGCTGAGCGTCTGGTTCCCTCTGACCCGGTGGAAGAATGTTACCTTCTGCCCTGGCAAACCAAACGGATTAATTGCCTCAGTGGCCAGAAATCTCTCTGCACACAAGGGCTGTTTTGTCAATTGGCGGTTGCAGTCTTTGCTTTTCTTGAGTTCATTTAGTAATTATAGTCATTCAGAAACACTTTGAAGGTCGGTGCCGGTAGTATTTAGAATAAACAATCACTTGAGGCTTCGTGACATTTCATAGAGTGACAGTTCTTATTTTTGACTAACATATGAGTGGGGGCAGTGGCTGGATGATCTGCTGCTTTAGTCCTCAGCAACATTTCATAGCATGGGGGCTCGGAGGTGCTTATTTCTACAGAATATTGTTATATAGAGAAATAGCTTTCTGTGAGAGTTGCAAACATTGTGAAGGGAGAATTGCTTAACTTTCCCAAAAGCTTGGGAAACCCAGCTGGTGAGATGTTTATCAGGCTTAGGGCTGGGCCTGGGTTGGCTTCTTGGCAGACTCTACCTACTTTCAGACAGCAAGGGGAAAAAAAAAAAAAAAAGTCTGGAGATGTGGGTCATGTCAGGCCGGTGAATGCACCGTTTCCAAGCCTGGCAGCAACAGCAACTGTGGGTCAGTCTAAGCTTTCCTGGCAAACTTCCTTGGTGACAGAGACTCCTTGTATTATAATACTTAATGTTTAAGCAGTGTCCTCAATCATGGCCAGATTTGATGTTCTGAAGGGATTTTTACAGTAGATAGGCTGTCAGTACGGGTGCATGAATGGCAGGAGCAAAACACTGCATACGGTGGCTCCTGTGGCTGGGTAATCTCAGCTTGTTTTGGGCATATGTTCCCCGGGTTTGGCTTTACAAAGCCTCCGTGTATCAGACTTTATAGTCTGTGAGCAGCTTTCCAGAACTGGCAGCTATTCAGCCAAAAGGGGTTATTTTGTAAAAGGGTGAAAGCGATGGAGTGGACGGGTTCTGCTCCCGACTGTTCACCTTGTGATACCGGGCAAGTCACCTCCATTCTCATTGTCTCTGCTGTAAACCTGACATGAAACCTGAGCATCAAAGGCCTATGATTAATAGTCACAAGCATGAAAAAAATTTTAACCATGATAACATAGCAATAATAATCAAATTTCTTGGTCTACGGCAGTGTGCTGATGCCGTCCCAGAGTCCTACAGCCCGGGGTAGGGCTGGCTGGTAGCTCTTGTCCTGATCTGCCGCATTGCTGAGGCTTGGTGTGTACTTGCAGTGTGTTCCCGCTGAACAAGTGACATTAAAACCCCACTTAGCTAAGTCAATACCACCTGTCACATGACACCGACATGACATTTCTGGCACGTGTGCTGCCTCCTAATAGGAGATGGAAGTGGGAAGCAGCAGCAGCTAGTGAATAATGGATTAGATATGCCTGGTTTGTAACATTTACAAAGAAAGGGCGTGTCTCCTAGCTACAGAACAAACTGGTTATCAAAATGGGAACTAGAAGTTCTGTGTTGTCCAAAATGTAGAATGTTGAGATAAAGCAGCATGGAAACATACAGTTACGGTTTGCTGAACTCCCTTATGCTGTCCCTCCAAATTTGACTGTGGATCAGCAAAAACATTAGTGTAAAGAAATTAAAAAGGGGTGGCGGGGGGCGTGTGGAGGATTTTGACCAAATAAAAATTGCACAGAACACGTATTTTTGGCAAGACCTTGCTCTCAGTGAATAATTAAAAGACAAAAATACAGTTATGCAAAATTATTCACTTTTTGCTTTTATATTTTAAGGACAGCCAACACAAAACACTTCTCTGTATACAAACGCTTTAAGTACCCAATGTTTACTGGACACAGTTCTGGTTTTTCCTTTACATTTGAAAAAAGCAAAAGCTTCCCATAGAAAATTATGGGCATAAACCATAAAGAGAGGCTTGTTGTTTTTCCACAGAGAGGGGACCTCATCAAACACGTACAAATATCTTAAGGGCGGAAGTCATGAGGACGGAGCCAGACTCTTTGCAGTGGTGCCCAGCGCCAGGACAAGGGGCAATGGGTACAAACTGAGACATAAGAGGTTTCAGTTGAATATGAGGAGAAACTTCTTTACTCTGAGGGTGTCTGAGCCCTGGCCCAGGCTGCCCGGAGGGCTGTGGAGTCTCCTCTAGAGATATTCAAAACCCGCCTGGACAAAGTCCTATGTAACATAGAATCATAGAATGTTTTGGGTTGGAAGGGACCCCTAGAGGTCTAGAGGTCATCTAGTCCAATCCATGCTCTAGGAGAACCTGCTTTAGCAGGGGGGTTGGACTGGGTGATCTCCCGAGGTCCCTTCCAACCCTTGCAATTCTGTGATTCTGTGATTTGAGGTTGGTTTAGGTGTACAGTGAGAAGCTGTAGGAAGGAATGATGGCTGAGGAGGCTGGAGGGGACCGAAGGCCAGGTATAGACCTGTCTGGCTGTTTCACAGCTGGGCCCCACCTGCTAGACACAGGCTGGGAACAGTGACTGTCGTGTGGTTCTTGTAGCAATGAAGAAAAATCTAGGCTCTTCCAAGTTGAAAAGTTTGATGCCAAGTTAGAACAAAAATGTTCTGACAAGGAATGGAAGGTAAGTCCAATACTGCATCTGCCTCTATGGCATCTAAAAATCGAACTGAACAAAACCAGAAACTGGATAAAAAAAGAAAATATGAGGCAGTGTCGCAGTAGGCCATGGAGAGCTGTGATTTTCTTTGCATCCTTCATCTCCAGCTCCTTTGAACTGCATGTGGCAGAGAGATGCCCTCTGCCATTTTCACCTTGGGCAGAGGTTATATTTGCTAATGTAACAATAGAATTCTCCAGAAGGATCTGACAGTGTTTCCTGTTTCAACAGTAAAAAAAAATGGGACTTATGTCCTTAGCACGTAGAGTGACCGGATCTTCATCCTCTGAGCTTTCTCCCATCGCAAAGAGAGCAGTCACTTATCGGATTTGGTGGGGACGGAAGGAAGGGTAAGAAAGGAACTTTGTCAATCTATGATGTGAAATATTTTATATTAAGAGATTTGGCAAACGGTTCTGTGTGACTCTGAACAGGATGAGATAAATTTTCCAAGGTCAGCCCAGCTTTAGGTTTAGTCACCAAGAAGTCAATTCTGTAACCTTTACAGCAACATCCTGCCAATGATGCAGAGACTCGGCTATTGTTGGCTTCAACAGCAACTCTTCCGCATCTTCAAAGGACAGGAGGCTGAACAATGTGCGTACTGCATGGTGAGAAACTTGGGAGCAGGAAAGTATGTTTGACAAATCAAAAATAGAGCAACCTGAGCAATGGGGTAACTATTCACTCAGGCAGTTGCAACCTGTGGTTCAGAAAAGGCCATACTGAATGGTGGATGAAGCAGAAAGAATTCTGACTCTCAGCTTGGCCTTTGGGCTTGCTGTGTGGCTTTGGCTCGCTGAACTGGTTTTCAGCTGGTTTGTTCTTAGAATTACAACTGATATACCTTCTTGGTGAGTCAACTGCTCTAAAGCTCCTTTTGGGCACAAAGCGTTGTGTTCCTTAAATATTCCTGAACTGATGAATTAGCATGGAACTTTACGCTAAAAAAAAAACCAACCCTAAACCCACCCAAACACAGACCTCTGCCTGTGTGTTTGGTTCCAGCATTTATTTCACGAGAGAAAGATGTATTTCATTTTCAAGACATGAAGCTTGCAGCAAGTGCAGCATCTCGGTGATGGGGGAAGCCAAGCAGCGTTCTCCCTCCACCTGTAGTTGTGTCAATATAAGGATGTGACCGCGCTCCAAGGGTAGCGTGCAAGCACTGCTGAGTTCAGTGTACAGCACTGCTGCAGGCAGCAGGCCCTGGAGATGAGACTTTGAAGAACTGTATTGTTGGTGCCTAAACAGCTTGGTCTGTCCTAGCTTTGTTAACTTGAGCAGGGAAAGCTAAATTAAAATGGTAATAAAAGCGGCGGTTTCACCCTTTCAGAAGGTAGGGAGTAGTGTACAAAGTCATCTGCTGTGCTCGTGGTTCCTCTTCTAGGGATGCTGCCACCAGAGATGGGTTTCCAAGGACTTCAATTCCTAGCAGGTTGATCTGGAGGAGCTGGGATCTGATTAGGATACGCTTAGGTTGGTTTCAAATGGAGGCATTTGTAGGGCAGAGCAGAATGACTCCGTCTTGCCAGTCTCACAGAAAGGTTTTTCAGCCCGTGTGGGCTACAATAGGCCAGTGCATGTAGAATGCAAAAAACGAGTGGAGGGTTTGGGCCCCAAACCATTTTTAGTGGTTTGGGGTTTTTTTTTTGGTAACAATATATTTCAAAGTCTTCCTTCAGGACTTGAAGCCATGCCAGATGTGCCATGTAAAAGGAACATAATCTGAAACAGCTTTGGGCATGATAACAGCATGCCCATAGCCCTGGACTATTTTAACTTTTATGTTTCTGTAGATTTACATTAGTGAACGAAGGATAAGGGCCTGCATTCATTTTTTTTCCAACAGCGAAGGCCGTTGTTTGGAGGGCGCTGACCCTATGGACATTGTGCACCTTGTATAAGGAGGCACTAGACACACAGCTTTAAACTGCTGGGATTCTTGGCCACTGTACAGTGACTGTAGAGCAAAGGTAAATCCACAGGACAGCTCTTTTTTGGGGATTTCAACAGGAACAAGGCTTTTGAGGGGGCCTGTAAACTTCCTGCATTACCTTGCGATGCACTGCTTTCATGCTGTGTAGTACATAGCACTTGCGTGGTGTATTACCTAGCTGAAATGCCGAAGGTGACAAAACTGAAGTGTGTTTTCATGAAAACACCGCAGTGGGGGACCACCATTTGGGTTCAGCTCTGAAAGTACAATCAACATTTTGTCACACTAATTTTCTAAACAGCTTCAAAAGCAAAAGATCGCTGCCTTCTGAGTGCGCTGAGGATGCTGTAGATGCATATAGTAACCTGGTTGATACTTTTTGTACATTTTTATAAATTTGGTCCTTTTACCTGCTGCAAGTGTACGCTGTTCAGGTATGTAGTGAAGGATGATTTTCTGCATCAAAGAGAATCACAGAATGGCAGGGGTTGGAAGGAACCTCGGGAGATCCCCCAGTGCCACCCCCCTGCCCAAGCAAGCCCACCCAGAGCAGGGGGCACAGGACAGCGTCCAGGCAGGGATTGAATATCTCCAGAGAAGGAGACTGCACAGCCCCCCTGGGTAGCCTGTGGCCAGGGCTCTGTCGCCCTCAAAGAAAAAATGTTAAAGGTCAGAAAAGAGAATATTATTTCAAAGATCCATTTTCCTTGCCTTCCCTGGCAGTTATTACTGCAGAGATTCATTTAAGTAAGGAAGCGACCAAAACAAAAAATTTGTGGGGTCAAATAGGTAGATGCCCTCCCTTTCAAGACTCTGTATTTATTTTCTTAGGAGGATTCAGTATTTATTTTCTTAGGAGGATTCAGAAATGAACCCCGAGAGTTTGTGTCACAGTGCAGAGCAGATACTTATCACTACTTAGTTATAAGTTATTTTAACTAAACCACGAAACATCTGTGGAGGGGAGAAAGAAATGTGGATGTTGTCAAAGCAAGGAGTCTTATTTAATATATCAAAGTAATGACTTTAGTGGAGTTACTTGAATCAGAAATTATAGAGGAGGCTGCAATGCAGCTCTTGGGGGGCGGGGGGGGGAGAGTAAGCAGGTGCTGGCTTAGCTTCTGAGCGCCCACATTGCTACTGTTGGTTTATCTGATTGCAAGCCCAGTGTACTGTAGCGCGATGAGTACATACCTGTGAGTGTACGGGAAAGATGCCGGGAAGATTGCACCCTGATGTTCTTAATCAGTAATTAGAAACTAAAAATAGTATTTTAAGGAAAGATAATAAATCTGTAGCCTTTAATCCTCCTGTGCCAATCTGTAAGCTGATATCATTATTACATGAAAGGCAGTAAGAACACAAGTGAGTAAGCAAAAGTAGGTTGCTGTTACAGTCACATTATAAATTCCACATAGCCCAAGCTGTCTAGGTGATGTTTGGCTCTGCTTTATGCAAAATCTTAAGTCATGAAGCAGGTTCATTTGCAAGCAGAGAACACGTTGGTTTGTTTATTTCCATTCCTGAAGTATTCTGAGCTGAGTTAGGTTCGGAGTCTCTTCTGCACTTGTAAGTGGTAGCGTACATTTGAGAAAATGGCAGCAGGAACAGATACATTTGGGGAAATTTGTTCCTGTTATGGCAGTTCCGACGCACTGACAGGCTGAATCAACAGCTGATGTGCTGTGCAGACACACATCTTGTGCTGTAGTAACCACAGAGAAAGCATCCCCCCTTAAGCACGCCCTTCCATCTAAGTGTTTAAATAGTTTGCAAATGCTAAGCTGTAGTTACTGTTACGCTGATGACTTTCAGGGGATTTAGTAGAATTAGGCCCCCAACCTTACCCCATCCGACTGGGAAACCTCAGAGTGAACCACGCCAAAATCAATATAATTTCAAAGACCAGCCCTCCTCCCGTTCACAACTCTGCCATAGCCCTGTAACAACTGCAGCAATTCTTTAAATGAAAAACTAACACAATGTCTTTAAAATAGTGCCAGCTCTCCTAATGTGGTTCAGCACCAGGGAGCCGGTGCAAAGGGACCTGCTGGTAACCGCTGGCCTGCCTTGTGGCCTCTGCAATACAAACAGGAGATCGTGGAGGGAAGGTTTGAAAGAACAACATCTATTTACCAAACATTTTTTAATTTAATAAAAGCTTTATTCCAGCAGTTTATAACTCAGTATCTTGCAGGAATGGGTGAAAGCAAGTACCAGATAAAATTACTGGAAGTTGCCAGGAAACGTACCATCGTGGCTTAGCACGACTACACCACCAAGATGATTAAAAAAGGAGAAAAAGGCATCAAATGCTGAATCCTGCTGGGAAAAGACAACCAGAAATTTGAAATGGCTCTTTGATACCAGCACCCTCTCCCCAAGCTCTGTTTAGCCTGTCTCTGGGGCAATTCATCCTCTCCAACTGCTTTACTGGGAGGACATGTGCAACGGTCACAGTTTGGGAAGAAGCCCCCCTGTCACGCAGGGCCTCGGGGCCAGCAAGCTGCCCCGTACCCCCTCCAGAAGCGGCTCCTGCAGAGCTCCTCAGCTTCTCGGTTACACTCGCTCAAGGCTCCCCAGGCCAAAGGCTGCTTCCCCCGGGCAGCTCCCCCTCCAACATCTTCACCTTCAGCGGGTCTGACAGCGGGCCAAAGCTCGCAGGAATCACC
>NW_009259329.1:2092148-2094134 GCF_000687185.1 Egretta garzetta
TGTGCCTTCCGAAGGGGTTCGGTGTGGCAAGGCACGGAGTTGGGAAGGTTTGCCTTTGACAGCAGCAATTCTCTGAGGTAGCCTTTCCATTAAAGGGGGCTGAAGCTCGGAGGTGGGGATCAGTGTTCAAACAGGGGCTCGTAAAATACAAAATAGGGGTCGAACGGTGTTGTATTGGAGGTGGCAAACGTGTAAACCCCTGGCTGACACGAGTTTAAGCCTTATGAGCTGTTTTGGTGGGTCACACTGAATAAACTTGCTTAGGAAATTCTTCTAGTTAGAGGTTTTAATTTTGGATGATGTCTACAGAATTTTTTCTTTTTTTTTTAGCAAATGAAAGTATTTATTTAGAGCTAAGTGGATATATAAATTGTCTGTCTCCTAGACAGTACCCTAGTCTACCTGTTAGCTTTCCTGTCAGAAAAGGCAATAGCGAAAGAAAATGTTCAAGTGCAGATGATGCAATGATGGCTTTTTTGATATGTGTACGATATTCAGGGAACAAAGCAGGATCTGCCCTTAAGACAGCCTCTTTTTTTTCCAGTAACTGGACAAGTTCTATATTTTTAAAGTACCCCGGTTTCTTCCTCATGTGTGGTTTTACATTAGAAGCCTTAAAAGAGACTGGTGGTACAGTTTTAACTGGGAGGGTAAGTTCCAGCTGACAAGCATGTACAAACCTGCCCCTTACTGATGGAGAAGTGGAAAAGGTAGTTGACATATAGCGCTAATAATTCATACACGTACAGCTTCGGTCCAGCGGTTCCTAATTTGATAACATTATTATTGCTACCACTGCACTGAAGCTTCTTATTTAGTTAGTTAAATCATATTCTGCTTTTTGGGTTGCAAGGGTTCTTAACAACCCAACCTTTGCTCTCTTACTTCGTGGTAGGAAAACTCTACAATTCATGGATGGAAAAATGGGAGCGACGCACCAGGTGTCAAAGCAGAGCCTGAGGTGGAATATTTTTATGTCATTCACGCAGTGCAAATACTTTGTAAAGTGTCCTGCAGTTTGGATGATAAGGTCCCTAATTCAAAAGGTTTTCAGCCACTTTGATGTTTGACTCCCATTTTCGGAGACCGATTAGATCACAGCGCTGCAGCGCTGATGGAAAACAACACGCGAGCGCGGAGGCCTGCATCAGCGTGGCTCGAAGGGTAAATGCACGTACAATAGTTGCATAAGCAAACAAGTTGTTCCCTGAGCAACGGAACTAATGAAGTCTGCGTTCTTGGAGATTTGTGTCCTGCATTCTCTACAAACATGCCCCGTGATAAGGCTGCTCTCCAGCGACAATATCCCCCCCATCTCTGAGCCCAACCGCGCGTAGCTTTTCTCGTGCCCCGTATCTTCCTCTTCCCTTTCCTTCTTTTAGACAGCGTCAAGTAAGAGCCTGGGGGGAAGCAGCGTACAGCCCCTTGTTCCACCTCAACCCTGGGTGAATTTTTGATGTTGAGAGACTCATTCTAGAATAAAATTTTGCTCCTGGGAGCATGAAGTAGAAAGAGTAAGTGCAGCAGGGCACGGCTGTATCAAAACTAGGCAACGCCTGCGTCCATCAACTATCCCGGTGGGCCCTTTTGCTATTTTAAAGAGAGGTAGTACACTAACTGTCCCCCTGAATAGTCTGTAAAACCCATAAGCTTGCTGGAGGTCAATTTTAGGGTGACTGTGTTGCGGAATATAAATTATGTTGATATTGGCAACGTGTAAAACCTGTTCCTGCTCCCTTTGAAGTACTGAGGATCTTAAGGTCTGTTAGGGTTGACTTCTGCCCGTTACCCTGTGTGATCTCCCCTGGTCCCGGGATGCTATCGCTTCGCTGTCTTTTATCTTTGCACGGGAAGCGTAGCAGTATGAGTCGTGAGGTTTGGTTTTGATTTGAATGAGGAGAGCGTAATGGTACAGCAAACCGGGCGTGAGAGGCCGGGCGGTGAGGTTAGAGATGCTTTTGGCATTAAAGAAAGCGACCTCCATGA
>NW_009259329.1:2094160-2101256 GCF_000687185.1 Egretta garzetta
GGGAGGTGACAGGCGTGGGAGATGTTACCCGAGGGGGCTGGTGGTTTATGGACAGGCTCACTCCTGAGTCCGTATCTCAGTTTGCTTCATTGCTCGGATCTAAATGGCCGAGGGGAAAATTTAAGTTTAAAAATGAATATTTCACAATTAGATATGTTTATTATGATATTGCTACGGTAGGCTAGAAGCTGTCTTACAGCCCCTTCTACTAACCTGTCACTTCACAGGATGTTTTCCTGTCTCAGGAACTGCTGAGAAACACCCAAAAGTCCTTTTCCAGTTTCTTAATACCACTTCTAAAAGTCGACCGTATGTAGAATTGCAGAGCTTTTGACTTGACCAAAGTGAGTGTAATTTCTCTTAAATAATTTCTTTATTCAAGCAGGCAGCTAACACTATAAAAATGCAGAATTAACTAATTGTCATTTTAAATGGTTTGTGATCTTTGCGTGCAACGCTACGTTATCCTGGTCTTGGCTGTTAATGAGCCAGAGCTCTGCAGCAGTGAATCACTCGGGTTTGGTATCCACCTGGTTTACTATAAACAGGGTTTAAGTTCCAGCTCTCCCCCTGTTAGACTCGATCTTGAAAACTAACCCGACGTCAGATCTAGGTTCTTCATTCAGTGCTTTAAGGTTGTTACCAAACGAGTTTGTTCAAGCGGCTTGGGGCTTGTTTTGTTGGTCGGGTTTTTAAAAAGCACGCCTTGCCGCTTTTTTTCTTGGGGGTCTGATGAAACATGGCTGTAATGATGATGGCTTGGGGGTTGTTTTTTTTTTAAGTTAACGTTGACTAGGTTGGTAACTGGGGGTGGGGGGGTGTTCCCACTCTGGCAGTGCAATGCCGTGCTGCTGGACACGGAGAGAGGTTCTGCCAGTGGTTTGAACAGCGAGAGCTTTGGGCCTGCTACTGGAGAATCAATCTGAGATTTTTATTTCCCTGAAAGTTAATTTATGAGGTTTGTGAAACCAGGTTGTCTGTCTTATAACTGAGTGCTCAGCTTTGCTCTCCTCCTCCTGGGATCAAACCTGCCCAGCCTTCATACTGAATTGTGGATTAACTCCCTTGACCCTGCAGAAGAAATACTATTGGGAGAAGCTGTGGAAAAACGCTTATGACTTTCCTTAAAACTGCTTCTTGTTGTCTTGGTAACAATAAATTTATGGGGTGACTTAAGCAGCTACTGCATGAACAGAAGATACAAACCGTTGAACGGAATTCAAAAGCATTAAAAGATCGAGAACCTTCCAGCAAACAAGTGCATTTTGTTTGGCGTTTTCTTAACTCCTTGTTATTCTCCTTGATCCTTGAGGTGGTAAAAAAAAATTAAAGGCACTGAGATACTGTGGTGGAATTTACCACTTAAAAACTAAACTGAAGTAGAACGTGAAAAATAGCTCTTAAGTGTAATTTTCTCCAAGTGTGGAAAAAAATCTGTATAAACACTTTTAAGCTTTGTAGATTTACAATTATATTAGCCTTTTATTCAACTATTTATTTCAGAAACAAACCTCCAATTTGTTGTAAATTCCTCCTAAGTTTCTATATCTGGCGGACAGCAGCGTTTGACACTGCCTGCCGTGAGAAGGACTCATGCAGAAGCCCCCGGCGTTGGAACCCCTTGAGCGCAGCGGACAGCGTGCCAGTTTATTACGTTGCCGTTGCTCAGCGTTGAAGGCAGCAGAGTTTGAGTAACGCGGGTCGCATCCTGGCAAACCAGGATGGGTGGAATCTCCTGCCTGGTCTGTCCTGACAGCACTAATTACAAAAAAAAAAAAAAAAACCAAAAAAAATTTCTAAAATGCAAACTAGTGATGGATTGTGGATGTGTATGTCCAGGTCTGGTAGATTTATAGGATTATTTAACACTCCAAAATGCTTTGCTGTTTACCTCCAAGCTTCACCTGTCTCTTTTTCGCCGTGCTCTCGGAGCAGGGATGGCTGTGTGGATTCAGGGCTCGTCTGGGGGCCAGCTTGTGGCCAGTTTCCAGCGTCTTACCTAATTCTAGGCAAAATGATGAAAGACTCGGGTAATTACACTTAGCGTATAGGTGCATTTTGTGGCCTTGAGCCACAAGAAAAGCCTAGAGCTTTTACTCTTGAAAGGAATTCCTAGTCTGTCGGGTTGAGCTGTATTTTCTCGACCTTTCCTTTTCCTTAAGGTCAGCTGTATACATTCAAATTACTTTTCAAAGTACTTCATGCTGTGATACAGCGACTGGCCGTGGGTACCACCTTGGCTTGCTGTGTTTTGCCTCTGTGCTCAGCAAGCAGTAAATAAGAACCAAGACATTTGATTTTGAATTTATCAGATCATTTTAGCTGCACTGGTGACTTGTACCCTGAATTTCAGTGTGTGAGGTTTATTTGTCCTTCTGCTGTTTCTCCTTTCAAGAAGAAACCACTGGCCCACCCTGTCACACACTTGCTTCCTTGGAAATGCCTATCTTAACTGTTTAAAATAAATATTTAGAGTACTTAAACCGAATCTGTTGCTCTCCCAGTTCTTGTAGCCCACGGTTGGGATGTGCAGCAGGACAGCTTTCTGGTTTACTTCTAGTTTGGCTGCAGATTTTCATGGAGCAAAGAGATTGCTGCTAGTTGGTCATCAGATTTCCTTTCCCACTTTTAAAAAGTATATCCTTGATCCTTGAGGCCCTGTGTGAATTCACTTTTTCTTCCAGAAAGCAATTTATGAAACGACTTGGATATAGTGCCAAAAAATCCCATTGGGCAATAACATTGCTCCAAATCCCGTATTAGCGTTGCCAGATTTATTTTTTTTTTTTTTATTGCGGTGGAGCAAATTTTTGAATAATCATTAAGACGTTTGCACAGAATTTATTTTTAACCCCCACAGCAGCGGCCTGTGTGAAACCACGAGGAGTCAGACGATTGCAACTATTAAACATCTGTCTCTGCATCAGTTTTGTAAGGCCTGATCGTTGCTGGGTGATTTCTTGAAGCTGTGATGTGGTAATTTTATAGTCGGTGAGCTTGATATATGATGACAAAAAGAGTAACGATCCTGTGCTTTTAATTCTTAAGGAGCGGGGGCGGCGGGGGCTGTCTCAGCTATAGACAAAAGAGAATCGCTGAAGTGGATGCAGTCTTAAAAAAAAAAAAAATAAAAAAATTAAAAAAGAATTCACCTGGACAGGACAGGGAAATGGTTGTTCTGCACCGCTGTGTTGCCAGGCAGGCTTGCCTTCCCACAGGCTTCTCCCTTGGAGGTCTGGCAGTGCATCTCTATGAAGCGTGGTTTCAAAAGCGTTATCAGTGGTACTTTTGCTGTGCTGTACAGACATGGTGCTCCGGATTTCCTTCTTGGTTTCTTCCCTGTGCTTAGAGTTTAAAAAACCGTATATTTCCCTATTCAAACTTTTCGCTTTCCGTCTTTTCCTTTTGCCGGTGCCTGGATTCATATCATTCTCTTTAGCTTCTCATTTATGCTTCACATAATTGTTTGCTTTGCCAGTTCTTTGGGTTACCGGTTCTACTAAATAAACTGGCCAGATAGTCAAGGCAGGGAGATTTGCAACCTTGAGAAAATAACAACAAAAAAGCCCAAATGCCTCATCTGAAAAGAATGCTTAGGGCAAAAATGACTGGTGTAGTAAATCACTCTTGTCAGCAAAGCCTGGGCGATGGCAGCGTAGGCTACGCTCCTGCACGTGTGTGTTTCCAGGTTTTTCTGCTCTCTTCCGAAGCGCTACCATTTCCTAGCCATTATTCTTTTCCTACCTTCCCCTCCCTGCAACCATTCCAAATTGCTCCCTCTAATCCAGTGGCATTAATTGCGCAATCTGAGATGAGGTAGGTGTGTCGCTGGCAGCTATCTAAAGAAAACAGACTCGCTTGCGTAGACATCTCTGACTTTTGTAAATGCCGAATGACGTCTCAGGACTGGTGTTACAACTGCAGTCGTGAGAGAGGCGATATTCAGAAACTCAAGATGGCAGAAAAGAAATTACAAAATTCTCTTTCCGTCTTATTTTGTAGTCATATAGCAGGGAATGCTCCCCACAGTGTATTTCTTCACACTTGAAGCATGCTTTACTGGAAAGGACTTAAGTCGTGAATTCGGAGGGTAGCTATATATTATGGTGCAGTTGGGCAAAGCTGTGCATTTAGGAAATGAAAACAATTACTTTTTCTTAAATAAATAAATAACATTGTTCTTTGCCTTCCAGTTTGCAGAAGCATGGACATTCGCAACAATCTGACCCGGCTGAACATGCTTGAGAACTGCACTGTGATTGAGGGCCACTTGCAAATATTGCTGATGTTTAAAACCAAGCCTGAAGATTTCCGTGAGCTCAGCTTTCCTAAACTGACTATGATTACAGACTACTTGCTTCTTTTTCGCGTCTATGGCCTGGAGAGTTTAAAGGGACTTTTCCCCAACCTCACTGTGATTCGAGGAACTCATCTGTTTTTTAACTACGCACTAGTCATTTTTGAGATGGTTCACCTGAAAGAGATCGGCCTCTATAACCTGATGAACATCACTCGAGGCGCTGTGCGGATTGAGAAGAACAACGAATTATGTTACTTGTCCACCATCGACTGGTCAAGGATTTTGGATTCTGTAGAAGATAATTACATCGTGGCCAACAAGGATGACAAAGAAGAGTGTGGAGATGTGTGTCCAGGAACTGTGAAAGGGAAGAGCAACTGTCCGCCTACGGTGATAAATGGCATTTTCATTGAACGGTGCTGGACCCACGATCGCTGTCAGAGAGGTAAGTTTGCAGAGAGGTTTCGCTGTCAAATTTTTAACCTGTCAGATCTGTTAGAGGGCTAAAAGGTACCTCTTAATTGTTACCTTTAAGGTTCCTAAATGCAAGGCTCAAAATTGATGTTAGGTGAAGAGAGGACTCTTTGGGATGGGGCTGTGTGAGCAGTTCTTTCACCTGTGTGAATAATGGATACAAAAATGTTGTGTTTGCTTTCTCTGGAAAGTTAAGGACTGCCTAGAGCTCACAAGTTTAATGGACTGTGAGTGTAACTGGTATCTTGTATAATCGTTAGAGGTATTAGTATCTGTGGGGCTTGGGTAGGGGATTAAACGTCCAGATTGACTGAAAGGCTGCAGCAGGCGGAAACAGAACGGCAGGGAAAAGTCTTTATGGAATAAACCCGACTCTAGAAAGGTGCAATTACATTTTTACTTAACCCTTCCTGCCATAAAGAGGTGTGAGATGTGTGGATGAGCGAGCAACATTTGCACAGAGTAAGAAGCTGGAGGCCAAGGCAGATCTGAAAGGGAAAGGAGAAGGAAGAGAGAGGACCTGGATGGGGGTCGCCCATAGCAGGAGTCTTGGGGAGGGTGAAGTAACTGGGCTTTGGCCCGGGCTTTTGGTTCAGGGCAAAAGGTATATTCATAAAGTTAAGCTGCTGGTGCAACCCCTGAACTCCAGGTTTTAAACTGCATTGGGGTTGCTTTTAACTTCATACTGATTTGTTTTTTCCAAACTTGGAACTGAACTTAAGTTTAGTCTTAATTATATATTTCCTTTGATTTATGTTAAATCTGACTTGACGGGGAGCAAAGTGAATTGAGGTAAAACTGACACATTTAGAGCTGTCTGTCTTTCTGGAGGTAGAGCATCCAAACGAAGCAGTGTGTCCTAAGACGAAATTAGGAAACTTGCGGGCTGGAGAGAATTTCTTGCCAAGCTTTAAAGGGCAACTCTGAGTGCTAAGTGCCAAATTTGAGAAGGAATTCCTACCAGCATGCATAAACTAATGAAATTAATGTGGTTTCCCCTCTGCTACTCCTCACCCCCAAATCGCCTAGCTTCCTTTTAAAGGAAGTGGTTATTTCTTGTCGCCAGAATAGCAGGGTATGAGCAAGAAGATGCAAGCGTGCGTGTGTGTTTCTTTTTAAAAATGAAAAATAAGGTTATAAGGCATTTTAGTCTGTAAACTTTTTTGGTATACAGCTATCAGCAGCGCTGAAACCTGGTTTCTTATGCATTTGTTGTATGTTTTCTGCTATTTCGTATGGTTAAAGATCTAACTGAAACTTTTTCTGTGGCTAGACCATTCATAATGTCCCTCATTCCTGTGAATTTTCTGGGGCTGTGCTGCAGCAGACTGGAATGTATGGTTTCTCTCCTTTAGATGACTGCCTATTTCCATGAAACCTGTAGGAATGTAATATTTTACCATTGGGACAGAAATCTTGGCTCCTGAGCCTCTCATACAAATTCGGCTATGTTTGCTGGAGGATACCCGCACGGTATCACCCACTATCTTAGCTTAGTTACCCAAGGAAACCAAGCTAGTAAGTCCCTTTGACTGGAATTTGAAATTAAAATTTGAATTTGAAAATAATTTCAAAAGTAATTATATACAGATGCTCCCGTCTGGTTTTCTGTGTTCCTTGTAGAAGATTTGGAGAAGCGATGCTCCCACGCCTTTCGGCTGGAACTGGTATGCGTTTTCAAAACCACTCAACAAGCCACGCTTATCTTTGTTTTGAACGCTGTGATTTGTACTTCTATTTAGTGGTAGCTGGTGTTCTCAGCAAGCTGCTATCCATGTTCTGTTGTGCCTCGGGACACCTGCCTCTATGTTCCCAAGTTATTTTAACAGCTTGAATCGTCTTTTCAACTTCTTAGACTTTTCATAGAATCATCGAATGTTTTGGGTTGGAAGGGACCCCTAGAGGTCACCCAGCCCAACCCCCCTGCAGGGAGCAGGGACACCTTGAACCACATCAGGTTGCTCACAGCCCCCTCCAACCTGGCCTTGGATGTTCCCAGGGATGGGGCCTCCACCCCCTCTCTGGGCAACCTGTTCCAGTGTTTCACCACCCTCAGTGTAAAGAATTTCTTCCTTGGATCCAGTCTGGGTAGCCTTTAGACTTTCAACACACGTGCACGCTAGGAACTATGGCAGAGATTAAGTGACATTTATTTTATGAATCTGTCGGGGGAATTGCTGTGTCCTCTGTCCTGGTGCCAGCCACAAGGTATCCTTAGCGCGGGTAATTGTTTTGTCAAGATTATTACAAGCTTGCGTGAATTGTGCCTCGGCTTTCCTTAGCCCAAAGAGCCTCGTGGCATCTCCCAGTACCCAGGGTATT
>NW_009259329.1:2101270-2110202 GCF_000687185.1 Egretta garzetta
TCCCTCTGCGTTTTTGCAGCTTGTCTGGGAATCTTCAGCAGCCAACGCTGTGCTGAAGTCTCCCGTCTCTCTGATTTTAAGCATATTCCCCTCTTTTAGTTTTGCTTTTTGTCTTTTAACCAATGCTAGAGTGAAACGCAGCAATTTCAGTATAACTTTCTTGGGGGAAGTTTGGGGTTGCGCGTTGTTTGTTTTAAGGCAGGTTATTTGTATGCCTAGTTTGTTTTATAAAACTTGCTGTAGAATCTCCTGTTTGCTAGTTTTTGTTTTCCATCTCTATGGGAAGTTGTTGCTGTCTAAACTGATAGCACTGCTGCCCTGGGACTGGGGGTCAGGCTGTTTGGTTTTCTGTTTTGTCTACCGGAAAAAAACTCTTCAAGAATATGTAAATATTGATGGTTTTGATGTTGCAGAGTGTGTGTGTGTCAACCCATGGATCCAAGTCCTAAGCTGGCAAGCTTTTCCAGCCTGCGAAGCTTTGAGTCTTGCTGGAGAAGATTAGGAGGTGGGCAAGGAGTTTGAGAGCACACATATGGGAAGGCTGAAAGGTGTCGCAGAAAGGTCCCGTGTGAGTGGGAAGGGAGATGGTAACGGTTGGGGTTGGAGTGGGGTGACTGGGTGTCCCCCATCTCCTCCACACCAGTTCCTGACCTTCCCATCCCTGCTTCCTGCGGTGGCTTCCTTCACGTTAGCCCTGCCGCATCTCATATTGATCACGCGTCGTTGGTATTTCTTTCTTTTAATCAGCACAGATATCCCAGTTACCTCCAAAATGAACTTTCAGTTACAGCATGTAATTATCTCTGGGGCACACATCCAAGTCTCTGAATCATCCTTGCAGCTCTAACTCCAGCCCAGAAATTTTTTCAGTTGGTGATAACATGTTCAAGACAACAAAGTAAAGGATCTTCTTACAGGCATTAGAGCTAAGGTTGTGGATTAAACTGTTTGAGGGGGACTGAAATGATTTGTGGGCAGCTGCCCACTTTGAATAAAACCAGTTGCAATATTGAGGAATCCGTGTCTGAGTGCAGGGCTGTGTAGGTGGATACGCCATACCCTGAGATGGGCCGGGACGCCTTTCCTGAAAGTTTTCTTTTCTTTTTTCTAAATGACTTGTGCTGGTGTGAAAAGCAAGTCGGTTCAATTAAGGCCAACTCATGTTATATTTTGGGTAGGGAGGGAGGGAAATATGTAGTCTGTTTGGAATTTGGGTCTAGCCTTATGCTGTTTATGGCAGCCAAGTGCTGTTCCTCTCTTCTGGAGGTTTTGTACCTTTTCAGCCCACATTTTTATAAGTTTGGGTTTCTTTACATGCTTACTTTTATTGCCGTAAAAACGTAGTTCTTGGTTCAGTGCAGCATGTTCATGCAGAGAGTGTCTTTGCTGAAGAATGCAGACAACAAAAATGCTGGAAATGCCACGTCCTAGACCTCAGTCTCGATCTGCCAAACATGATTTTCATATTTTGCATTTTTTTCCACGTGTTGGGTTTTTTTGTTTTTTTTTTTTTATGTAATAAAAACGCTATATGTCTGTCGCTCCGCTTGCGGAAGGAACAATTCCCTCTGCAATAGGATTTCCTGCCAATTCTCTTTGCAGTCTTCTCTGCCCGTGGATAATTTGAAGCAGTCTGATGGTTTTGACAGTCTAATTATAAAGGCGGGTTCAGCCTTTTACTTGCGTATTAGGTCATCTGGAGGTGGAGTAAGGTAATAGGAAAAGTGGGATGGCAAAATTAAAAATGACCAGGCAGATGATTGGCAATATCAGGCAGTCCCTTGGTGAGTATCAGAGGGCCACATTCCTGGAATATAAGGATGAATATCTGAAATAAGGGCTTTGTTCCTTAGATGACATTAAGAAATTAATGTAGAAAATTCATGAAGAAATTCAAGTCCTCCTGTTCATCCTGAACGAAACCTTTGCAGGAATCTGTTACCTTCTTGATCCCGGGGTTTCATGCTACCAGGAAATCAGAGTTATTAAGTGTGGGCCATTTCAGGTTTGCAGCTAGACTTTATTCTATCTATTATCTTGCTTTATGTGATAAAACTGAAAGTTGTGTCTCTCCATTAGTTCAATCTAGAATTTGTTGTCAAATATTAACCTCATTAAAAGAAAATGGCAGGCATATGAAGCCATGTGGGCCTATTGGAGATGATGGTAAACCAGAGCTGATAAAAGGGAAAATATTCAGGGTAACTGCATGCAAAGGAGCTGCTAAAGAAAGGTACGGTATGAAAATAGTAATAATGTTTGTCTGGATTTTTTTATGATGTTGGGGAAGTAGGTCTGGAGATTAGGGATACAACAGAATCCCTCTTTAACTTCCCTGGGACTTATCCAGGAAAAATTCTGGGAGGAGCAGGGAACAGGTAAGGAGCTGAATAGAAGCCTCAGTAGCTTGCTTTGTTTCTTAGTACAAGCAACACAACAAAGCGCTCAGAAAAAACATTGCTCAGCCTGAAATGTCTTTCAGCTGCTGTGAAATAGCACCAAGTGCTTTTAAAGAGAGCAGTGCCAGAAGAAATTCTGCAACTATGGACATCTTCGAGGCAGGTTTGAATAACAAAGTTCAGAGGTGTGTGTGGGAAACGTTTTGTGCTGTTTACTTAGGTAGAAATATTACTTAGCAACAGCTTCCTGTAATTTTCATGTGCTGGGAATTTCTGTAACCATAAGCTTAGTTTTATTACCTTTGTATGGGAAAGGGGTCTCGAAGCACTGAACAGACTTAGCCAACCTCAAGGGCAAGATATTTTTAAAGCTTCAAAGACAAAAGAAATGTTTCCAGTTGCTACCACATGAAGTGGAAGTGCTCCTTTTATTTGGAGATCTGATAAGAACTGCCTTTATTTATTTTTTTCTCCCCTAGCTCTGACAAATGCCAGATGGAAGTTGACACCCGATAATCTCACTGGGGCGTCTGTCCTGAACCTTGCCAAGCGACAGCTTTATTGAGTGCGTGTAGCACTTGTGGTCGGGGCTATTGTGATGCTTGCAAATGGCTAGACATCCTAAACTAATTCACTTCAGCTTATTAAGAGTAATTAAGAGATTTATGGTGCTTGAGGGTGCGATACAGCCCAGAACTGGGGGAGAAGGGGTGGAAATAAATGCTTCATACACATGGCTATTTAAGAGTATACTAGTCACTTTAAAAACACCAAACAAAACTTGGGGCTTGTGAAGAAGCATCTAGTCAGGCTTTTCTCCACTGACCTGGGGTGACACAAGGCTGTAGGGTGTCAATACCAAACAGTTTCACCTTGCTGAGAAACCCCCATGCGTGCAGCTCCCATGGTCTCACCACATTTACGTTTCTTCGGCTTCTTCACCACCGCCCCTTTACTTAAATGCTTTGGTTTGAAGATTTTCTTCCCCCGCCCCAATTCCCAACCAGCACTTCAGACAGAAGCCGCTGTCTGATCCTTTCCATCTTTAGAGCAGTTGAATGGGAACGAATTCCTAGCTCATCCAACCGTTAATAAGCAGTAAACACAGGGAATTCTCCCCAAAGTTAAGAGATCTTAATTTCTGCACAGAGGTCTTGTCAAGGCAAAGGTTTTTGAGTTAAAAAGGAGAACGAGGTATTTTGCTGCCGATATGGTGAAAATTGGAAAAGTTTTCATCTTGTTTGGTCTGAGTTGCCATTTCAATTCTTTCATCCTTAGCCTCTTCCCAAAAAAACTTGTTATTTAAGTCAGTGTCTGGGCCATTGAGGAGGGCAAGAGGAGTTTAACGCTTCACGTGCAGTGGTTCAGCGCTACAGTTACTGGAAGACGTTTGAAGAGCTCTGTTTGATCTTCAGTGGTGATGCCGACTGTGATTTCCAAGGGTGGTGTGCCATGGGTACTTCAGGTAGAATACTTATTTTTCCCACTTCAGGAACAGTTCCAGGTTACCTTCTTTGCTTAAACAAGGAAACCTGCTCTACCCCTCGTTAGCCAAAACATAGCAGACTGACTACACTCGGCAGACACGTTTGTTGGAAAATCTGGTTGTCTGGGCATGGATGTAGGAGCAGGAAGTCACAGAATGTTAAAAAAAAACCCCAAATAATAGTAATAATGAGCATCAGAGTTAACCTGTGTGTTAGTAAGGCATGAACGGGAGAGCTGCTAATGGTTCACCTGGCGTGGTGTGTTTGCTCAAGAGGAGGAGACTTAACCCATTGACAGTGAATCCGGCTGAACATTGGGGGTGCGTTGGTGCCGTAAGGGAAGACAAGGATCTGGACAGTTTATATATCCCGTAGGTTTTCCTCCCTTCACCCCCTTTGAAGGTAGAACAATGATTCTGTATTTTAAATCTTAAAAAAACTAATTAATTGTAAAAGTGTTCTAAATCAAATGCAATACTTGATGCTCCTTCTCAGGTTTAGGCAGACAGAACAAAATAAATTTAAGGTGTGTACGATGGGATGGCACTCGTTCATTTTGCGCTGAAGGGACTGGAACTCCTTCTCATAGAAGGCTTTGAAAGGATTGTGAACCGTTGAGTGCATACAAAGAATTATATCCAGCATGTGTAAGACCGACCGAAATGTGTCACTTGGCAAAGCTCTCTGAAACATCTTTCTCTCTCAGGAATTGGATTCGACAGCAATTGCCTCTCTAAATCAATTTTCTGTTTAAAAAAAACACACACAAAACAAAAAAAAGGTCAAAAGCCCCAGGTGTGCCCAGTGCAAAGATTGTTTCTAGCTGAAAGGTTGGGGATTTCAGGACCTTTTGATTAATTATGGAGCTGGTGAATAACCAACTGCGTCCTGGAGGAAGCAACACCAACCCTTCTCTCCGTCCGTAACAATAGCTGGTTGAAAGTTCAATGATCATGCTTCCCAATTATATCCTATAATTGTGTGCGAGTTCCTCTTGGAGGGGTGTGAATGAACTTGCTGGGATGTTTATGCCGCTTAATTAGGGCTGCTGGTTAGCTGAAAAATAAAAATAATAATGTTGGGTAGCGGGAAGTTGGGGGGGTACTGGCTGGGATTGCCTGGCAGCGGGCTGAGCTGCTTGGTACGTGCCTGGAGTTATTTCAGTTGCTGCTTTGATCCAAAGTTTGCGGCTGGTGTTGCGTAAGCGTACAATGCAGGGCACTGCGGCTTGGTCGCTGGAATACTGTGGATTACAACTGTGTGCGTTCATCGGCTTTATCTAGATTTTTATTTTTTTTTTAGATGAGGGTACTGGGGGAGCACTGTGCTGGCGGGGCTGACGTTGTTTGAGAGCCCTCAGTGTTGCTTTTATTTTGGCTTGTGATATTTAAAACAAACAGAGAATTAACTTTGGCTCTGTAGTGCTTAAATATTGGCTGAGTGAGTATAATGTTTTCATTTGAGTCTGGCTTCCTTGTGAATCTGTATTTAAATGAACTGAAAAAACAGGGCAGGGCGCTTGGCACCTGGTCATGTCCAAGTTTTCTAACGTGGAATTTCCTTCTCTCTTCTTGAAAGTAGGGTCAGAATTGTTCTCGAGGAGATGGACATGGGCAGGGCCAGAGGATGCTCTGTGCAAACAAGGAGCTTCCAGCTCAGAACCTCCGCTACGAGTTCTTTAATTTAGGAATGCGCTTTCTTATTCACCTGGCCAGAGGCTGCCTCTCGCGCGCCTTCAGAGGCTCTGAGGAAGAAGAAGTTTTGAAGGAAATCCCACAAGAGAGTTGGAAAGAAAGTCTGGTTAGAAGAGCATGCAACAGAGTGCTGGGATTACTTTTCTTCTAGATATTTTTAAAGAACTCGGGGTGTATGTAGCTTCGCTGGCATCACTTCAGAGCGCTCCAGAAGAATAAATGTGATTTTAATCTTGTGTATCAGGTTAGAGGTGCCCTTTTTCAAGGATGTCGAGAAATACTGCTCTATTTTAATTGTAAAACAGGGCAGTTTCAGTTTTTGCAGACATCAGTTCCCAAGCTGTAGTCGCTGAAGCACTGGCAGGTCCCAGACAGTTGGGCGGTTCAGTTTTATGACCCTAGTTCATATGCAAGGTAATAACAGGTATTTAAAAGAAAATTGTCAAATTTGCAAGGTCTTTTATTTGGGAAAGGGGAATTTCATTAATCTGTTTGTAGAACTACTCCAATCTTTTGTTTTCTGTGCAGTTTGAAGGTTTCTGGAGGTGCACACATCTTGCTGGTCACTTGAGACTCCTACAGAATTGCTGCTGCTGGTATGTGGCCACGCTGGAATTTCAGGGCCCTGACGTGATGAGCTGAGCCTGAGCTCAAGTTACAGGGCAAGACTGATGGTTTTTAAGTCAATGCACAGAGTTAAGGCAGCTTAGGTAGCAAGCTTGTCCGAGATGGGAGCAAACATCTGCAGGCTGAGCAGCCGTAACACCGAAGGTTGCTGGCATTCTGGTCCTTCGTGCTCCTCTCGGTTCACTTCAGCCTGACCCCGAAGCACGATTCCTCATTTAGCCGTTTTAAAAAAATGAACTGTCTGGGGTCGGGAGGGAGGAGGTTGGTCTCAAAATCAAAATAAAGCCTGCTAGACTGTAGGGTTGTAAGCAAGGGAGGGTTTATAGGGCAAGGGAACAGGCATGGCTTGGAGTTGTGTAGCCATAATTTCCAGTTCAATTTTTGATCTCTTCTCTGGTTTTGCAGCTGTGGGGGTTTAATTACACTCGCAGCAGACAGCATTATTGCAATGTAAGGGTTTAATACCCATGGGCGGGGGCAGCAGTCGCCGTGAAGGAGCTGTGCGTACGGTGAGGGAGAGGATGGGCTCCATGCAGCGTTTTCGGAGATGCAGGAGCAGACGGGCCTTCCCTGCCAAGGGGAAAGAGCTCAGCGCTGAGCTGTAACGTTCCTGCATGGCAGAACTGCAAGGCACAAAATGGGGTTTGCCCATACGCTGGCTGATTTTTTTTTCCCCTACTGATGTGAAGATACTGTGTGTTTGAGGGAAGGATTATTCGGTGTCTGTGGGAGAGCTGCTGAACTTGGCAGCTTTGCTTTTGATAATGTGAGTGAGATGCCGTTAGCTTCCGAGTTATTTGTTCTGAAATATCTGGAAATAGTAACTGAGGCTTTACTAAGCAACCTGCTGCAAAACAAAAAAAAAAGGAGTTCCAGCTATCGCACTGATCTGAGCATCTGGAAATCTCTCACGCAGAAGCTGCCGGCACCACGCTGATACTGCCTTATCGGCAACCGTTCATGATCGAGAAGGTACGTAAAGAATGCTTGCACTCAAAGGTGGGCTTGAACCCTGCTGCGCGGTTAAAGGCACGATTAGAAAATCTTAGGAATGACGCAGGAAGCTCTACCGGCGTATTGGGTTTCCTTGGGATAAAGCACGTGCCAGTCAGCAGACATCACGGGGCAACCAAGCGTTTTTCTGTTACCGTTTTAAACTTCCATAGGCATCCATGTTGCATTATGACACCGCAAGGATTTTTAATACTTCATGAGCAATATTCATTCAAATTTGAGTATCAGACAAACACTTTCCTTGTCTTTTCTGCAAAGACAAACCAATTATATTCTATGGGTAGTGGAAATGCAACAGCAATGATTTAATAAAACAAATAGGGCTTGTTTTTTCTGGTCTTCAGTCTTTTCTGAATGTCATCTTTCTGAAGTAAGGCTGATCGCACTGGATGTGTTTACACAGCTTCAGTTCGGGATGAATGAGTCCAAGAGTTCCCTTGTAAGTACCCCTTGAAAGCTCCCGAAAGCCAGAGAGGAAATGGAGCTCCTCGGTGTGATGTCTGACTGTCTGAAAGTCTCGCCCAGCGGAGCCTTAACATGACTTAAAGGAATAAGGCTTTTGTTTCAAAACTGTATTTGAAGGGAAGCCTTTAAAGCTCAATAAACTCTTTCTCTGTTCGTTCGATTCTGTGGATTTTTGGCTCAGGCAATCTCTGCACGCCGGCAGACCGGCGAGCGTAACGTGCAGTAGCAGCCTTACCTGGAACTTCATAAAAAAGCAGTTGTGTGGAAGCTGATGCTTTATCCGAAACAACTTCCCACCTCATCGATGGGTTTCTACAATTATTAAATTAGCAAAAGAAACGTGATGCGTGGATTACCTTTTCCTTAGGCTTCTCTTCCACGCTCCAATAACCTTATCTCCAGGGCTGCTTAACTAATTTGTGTAGCATTTGGCTGCTCTTTCAGTGCTTAGACGTCACGTTTCTAGTTCACAAAACTGGCCTGTACGTCTGTTAGAACTAGGTATCTGCATCAAGCGTCGGTTTTTGTTCTGGGGAATATAAAATGTTCCCTTTGAGCCTGTACAGTGCATGAATTTGGTGGGTGTGATAAGAGAAACATGCTCGTGTTTTGCATGGCTCTGTTGGCGAAAGGAGGAGTTGCTGCATGACGGTTCTTGTTGATCGGCACTGGGGACGAGCGTGTTGTTTTTCCACATGCTCTAATCTGTGATAACAAAAAGAACTCCAGATTGTGTTTTTCAAACACACTTTAGGTCTCTCAGTGCTCAGATTTGCCAGTGACTATCCGTTGCGGTCATCCATCCATCTACCCAAAGCCTAATTTGAAGTGGCACGGTTTCAAATATGAGCCTTGCTTTGATACTGAAGGAGACTGAGCAGAACTCAGCAATAAACCATCAAGTGTTTCGCTTCGTACTGAGTATTTTGCAGAGGTTCGCATGCTGGATGTGGACTTTGATACCACTGACCCCATCTCGGTGCTGCCGTTGGCCTCTTGGGTGGAGAGGTGGGCCTGTGTGAACCTCATGAGGTTCAACAAGGCCAAGTGCAAGGTCCTGCACCTGGGTCAGGGTAACCCCCAGTTATCAGTACAGGCTGGGGGAAGAAAGGATGGAGAGCAGCCCTGCCAAGAGGGACTTGGGGGTGCTGGTGGATGAAAGGCTGGACATGAGCTGGCAATGTGCGCTGGCAGCCCAGAAGGCCAACCGTACCCTGGGCTGCATCGGGAGAAGCATGGCCAGCAG
>NW_009259329.1:2110333-2112725 GCF_000687185.1 Egretta garzetta
GGGGAAAATCTTTTTAGTAGGGCCAGCTGTGACAGGACAAGGGGTGATGGTTTTAAACTAAACCAGGGTAGGCTTAGACTAGATATAAGGAAGAAATTCTTTACACTGAGGGTGGTGAAACACTGGAACAGGTTGCCCAGAGAGGGGGTGGAGGCCCCATCCCTGGGAACATCCAAGGCCAGGTTGGACGGGACTGTGAGCAACCTGATGTGGTTCAAGGTGTCCCTGCTCCTGCAGGGGGGTTGGGCTGGGTGACCTCTGGGGGTCCCTTCCAACCCAAAACATTCGATGATTCTATGATTCTGTGCCTCGGTGGTTGTAACGTGGAGCTGACGAGCTAGACTTCAATAAACTTCAGCCGTCGAATGCAGGAGATGCCTCGAGGCAGAACTTAAGATGGGTTTAGACTGTCAGAAATATCTTGGGTAAAGTATTTGATCAGACCTTGGACAAGTGGATGGACTGGGCAACATCTTGAAAACTTCTTTGGCTCCCTTCCAGTTGAAGATTGCTTTCAGTAACAGCAGCTCTCTGCTGAGATTTGAAACCTCCACAGTTTGCTTAAGAAAAAGACTCTTTTGTCCCTGGAGAAACTGATACGGCTTCAGGTTTCCTGTAGCGGAGAGTCCCATCTCTTTCTGTCTAGATAACGCTCGTTTAACTTTTTTTTTTTTCCAGAGGACTCTATCTATGGTAAGATTATTTCCATAGGGGGGTTTTCCCACCCCGCGGTAATTACCCCATTTAGGGATCGGCAGGTGTCCCGGCTCACGCTATGGTATCAATTAGCCCAGGTCTGAATAGTCTTAATTGCTCTGAAATGGACAGTGCTGATGGCAGCCGGTGATTAGACCATATCTTGCCTCCCGTGCTGATAAACATCCACGAAGCCGAAGCTTTTTAGCAATCGTGGCGCGCGCCTGCACAGTTCGTGTTACGTAAGCAGATCCTGTTTCTCTCCATGGCCGAGCGCAATTTAACGGGCGGATAATGAGACTTTTGCTACTACTGTACTTCCTTATTATTGAACAAAGTGACCTCTGTGACAGTCAGTTTTATATTAAGAGCTTCCCCCAGCAGAGGCATGAAATAACACAGAATTTTCATGATTCTGACAATTGAGAGTTGGAACCATTAACTGTTGTGGAAGGAAGACTGAGAATCCACGGTCTTCTCTGAGCTTAATGTAACTTCAGAGGATTCAGTTCCCTCGTCGTTGGCCTCTCCTTGTTGGGATGGCACAACCAGTTTGGGATTAAATTCCTTTAGATGACAACTCTCTCTTGCATAATTTAAAAGGAGAAATACATTAATAGCCGCTAAGGGTGGCTTGTACAACCGAGTTAATGGGGTTTGTACTAATCTGTAGCCATTTGTTTTTCCTGAGGGTTGTATTTGTGGGGCTTCTGGTCATTTTTATCATTTCTCATTTGGCACTTTGATTAGAAGCTGAGTGATGTGGCACAGCACACATCCTATAGATCAAAACTACAGGGACAGGTATGTTTGTAATGAGAAGCCATTAAGCAGATAGAGATCTGGATAGAGTTTGTGTGGGGCCACATGTTATTACTCACCGAATTACTTGAAAAGGGGCCTTGCTGGTCTGCTGAAGACGACACGGGCAAGTAGTAAATAAAAATACATTTCAGAGAGCGGTCTCAACCGCTTGGCTCTGGGACTGCAAGCAAACAGTATCTATTTCAGTAGTGCTAAGTAAATTCTTATACCTAGAAATAAACTAGGTGGAGAGCATACTTACAGCTTTAGGGCAAAGAGAGGAGGGTGTATAAATCAGTGGGCATGAGCTGATGAGGCCAAAATTACTAGAGTGGTTGAGAGAATATTATATGGGTGCCTATAATCTATGCATTTGATACTAGTATGCCTGGTAATGAGATACTGCATACGTTTCTCCTTCTCACAGTTCAAATATGATTTTGAAAAAAAATGATTGTAAGTTCAGGGAAAACAGTGACGCCTATTAAATTCCCGGAAGATGTGCTTTAGGGTATTTAGTTTGGGATGTACCTCTGTGGGAAATAAAGCTGGTAACAGAATCCCAGGATGGCAAGGGTTGGAAGGCACCTTGGGAGCTCACCCAGTTGTCCCCCCCCGCTCAAGCAGGCTCACCCAGAGCAGGGGGCACAGGACAGCGTCCAGGCGGGGGTTGAAGATCTCCAGAGAAGGAGACTCCACAGCCCCCTGGGCAGCCTGGGCCAGGGCTCTGGATGGTGCGTTAGCCCTTTGGTGAATCCTTTTGCGCGTTGGCTGCCTGCGTTGGGGTACAACTGCTCTGGTTTGATTCCTGCCAGGTTGCCTGCTGCCAGCCTCGGGTTATGGTGGGGACAGGCAGGGGGCCCGCGGCGCCGCCCCGGCGAGGAGGGCTGGC
>NW_009259329.1:2112752-2134491 GCF_000687185.1 Egretta garzetta
TCTCCGGTAGTCGGTCCCTCTTGGCACAGAGCAAAACCCTTTACCCTTGGAGTGGCTGCAGTGGGACAGAGCCTGGCGTTGTGATCAGATTCCCACCGCAGCCGTTCCATGTCTAGCATGGATTTGGGCAGCGTGCTGAATGACCATGCAGTAAAACAGTTTATGCATCCTGGTAAGTTCAGGAAAAAAAAAATAAAGTCTGGTTGGTAGAGCTACTTAGCTTTGCTTCACGGGCAAATTCACCTTCTAAATATTCCTTTGGACAACTGGCCTCCAGGTGATGCTTTACCTTTCTCTCTCCTCATCCTCTCTGGGAGGTGAGGTGGGGAGGGGGGGATCTGGAGTAAGTTATGTTCCTTCTTTCTCTCTGGCTTCTTTTCAGTCGTTTCATCCACAAACACAAATTCAACTTCGGTATCTATACTTACAGTTCACGGCTCTGCCATGAAATCTATCCAGATTAAAATCTTAACCTCTGTCTGACATTTCTGTGTAGATCAGTAGTTATCAGCTTAATCTCCTTGTGGTTAATCTTATACTTCCGCCCATTTTATTACCTTTCTCAGTTATGGAGAGCTCCGCTTCCCTATTTGCTGTGAACCGTGTGTCCTTTTTGGTAGGGATTTGCTCTTATGTTGCATGTCCAGGTTACGTTTTACACATCTTTTCGCATATCTAAAATGCAATCTTCCTTATGCCCACATAGATGAATGTGTCAACTTAGCTTTCAGTCCTTTGTGCCTTGTTTACGACAACATCCTTCTCCGTGGCCTTGAGAAAAGCAATCTTACCCCTGTCTTATCTTTGCAGAAAGCAAAGGTTCGCTTTGCCTCGTGCTTTGATCGTATCGCTCCTCGTTTTCAGGACAGGGTTTGCAGGTAAAAGTAATAGCTTGTGTTTGACCTACGCTTGGAAAAAATTCGATGAGACCTTGTTCTTAAACCACTGTACTTTGACGCACTTCTGTGTATCTTCATTTGTTTCTCAATAGGGCGGATAGAAACTTCTCTTTTATAGCTTGTCCTGACCGCAGCATCTTCTCTCATTCAGCACGAAGCTGCTGACTTCTTATTCTGGGCAGTCCACGCTGCTGGTCACCAAGAAATAAATTGATCTGATGAGAAGCTTGCCCCCAGTACTGTGCTGATATGATCACCTGGCTGGTTCAGAGCACTGAATTCAGAATAAAGTATGGGTAGAAACTTTATGCGCGATTACACTTATTTTTAGGACATCCGTGGCTGCCTGGACCACTTCGCTGTGATGCTTTGGGGCCTTCTGGGACCGCAGTGTGAGTGAGCAGGTTTGACAGTAGGAGGTTAAAGGGAACAGGGATGTTTGCGAGATGCTGTACATCAGAAAGAGTAATATATAGTTAAATATTAACGTGAAGCTTTCATGAGGCTCCCAGGTGGCGTGTCAACCGTTGAATGATAAAAACAAATCCTTAGGTTGTAATACGGATTGAAATTTAACAAACCATAACAACAGAACAGTACCCTCATAGCTGTGAGTAAAACAAGGAGCAAAGCTTTACAGAAAAGAATTCCCCAAATGAACTTTAAAGATTCTGGTCTTGGTCTAAATTACAAATCTTCTGTTCCAATTGGACTAGATGACCTCTAAAGGTCCCTTCCAACCCAAAACATTCTATGATTCTATGTACAGAATCAAGTACAATAGGAGGTGGCTGGTGTCCAAACTACTTTAGAAGCATCTACTCCTTGCAAATCTCCTTGTTCACCAGAGGTCAGGCACACTGAATATTTCTGCCCCTTTTTGTAGGGAGACAGATTGCATTTAGTGGCTTCTGTAGCAAATGACTGTCAGAAGGATTGAAGCTCGGAAACTTCTGGATTCTCAGTCCTCAGGTACCTGAGGGA
This sequence comes from Egretta garzetta, assembly GCF_000687185.1. Lineage (NCBI taxonomy): Eukaryota > Metazoa > Chordata > Aves > Pelecaniformes > Ardeidae > Egretta > Egretta garzetta. The sequence continues at coordinate 2,114,636 of NW_009259329.1, forward strand.
GTGGGTGTGGTGGCTTCTTAATCTTTTTCCATTACAAGACATCAAAGGGACTGACGGTAGCAAAGCCTGGAGTTAGTATAGATTTGCATGGGGGCCTCATACTTAGCGATAACTGGCTGGGGACTCCAGGTTTTCCCTGAAGATCTAAGTGTCACTTGGGGGGCTTGCATGTTAAAGAAAAGCGAGCAAGCAGAGGTTGGTTGTTATTTCTGATCCCTTATGCCGCGCTAAGCTCCCATGTAATTTTGAACACAAAGTACAAGGAGCAGGCTTGATCTGCTTGCCAGGGGATGGCACAACAGCAGTCTTGTAGACACTGGGTAAAGTATTTACAAGTTCTTGTTGCTGTCCTTGTGTGCACTTGTGACACTTGTTCTGCCTTCAACAGCGCTCCTGTGTTTTCAAATCAAACCCCATGTTTTGATATTTTGAGCTTGATTGCCAACAGTTTAGCCAGATTTCTTGCAAGTTGTTTTTACCTGCTTGGGGAATCAGCTTGATTGAAAGGAATTAGGAGAATGAAAACAGACCTCACCTTGAGTTTTAGGGGGTTTTTTTCAGCTTTGTCCCCTGGCTCTCATCAGAGAGAGATGCTTTGCTCTGTAACTTCAGTTCATGAGGGGCTTGCTGCCATGGTGTAGACACCATGCGCACCACTTAAAATGCATGAAGGGAATAAAGATCAAAGAAGCATTTTCTATCTGGGCAATATTAGGCACACCCACGTGGGATGCTACGCTTCTCCGTGTAAATAGTTGGGGCAACAAAGTAGAGAAGGAGAGGAAACTTTCAAGGGAGAGAAGCAGAAAGGTCTAGAAGATCTGTGAGCCTGTCCTGAAGGTTTACTGGGAAAAGGCGAGGGACTTTCATAGCTGGGGTTTGTAACCCAAGAAGATCCTGTTCCCCAAAATGAGAGATGATAGTTGGACTGTCGTGCTAACTCCAGCCATGGAGCTGAGCCACTGAATCTGAGTTACGCATGGTGTTGTACGCCCGGGCACGGGTACTGCCTTGTGTCCTTGGGGTGGTAGCCAGAGAAGCTTATTTGCAAAGGTTCTAACTTCTTAGGAAGATAAAGAGCAGATGACCAAAGGCATTGTGGATCCATTGTGGCTGATGACTTCCTCCAGGCTTCGTGGTATTAAGATGACTTTTATATAAATATATTTTTATATATTATGTAAGTAAAAGTATGTGTGTATACACATGTATGCGTATGTGTATGAGTTCCTCTTAATAAGTTTTCTGTCTTCTGTAGCATAATTCACGTATGAGTAAATTTCTCTGTTTCCAGAGAAAAACTCCCCCAGCAGTTGTAGCCCAGCAGGTAACGGATTACTCCACAGTCTAGACAGCAGAAGGTTGGCACGGAAGAGACTGTGTTTCTAGGGAGATTTCCCTTTGCCCGCTCTTCTCCTCCATCAACAACAGAGCTCAACCTTTTCTCTCTATCTCCATTCAACAACTTCTTTCAGAGACCTCCATGTCCTCCGTTACCGTGACCGGACAAGGTGGCACACAACTCCAAACCCTTTTATCTTCTTTGCCGGGCGTTGGTGGTATAGTGGTTAGCATAGCTGCCTTCCAAGCAGTTGACCCGGGTTCGATTCCCGGCCAACGCAGCCCTTTGTTTTTAGGGACATGGTTTAGAGGTGGGATGGTAGTGTAGGTTAACGATTGGACTTGATGCATGTTTACTGATCCTAACAGGTCCCCACAACAGTACCAGCATCTCCGTCTGTTTTAGCTGTGGCAGCTGTCTTGGGCTGCGAGGATGCCTTGTGGGAAGCGGCTGAATCCACAGGGTTTGCAAATGGCACCGGTCCCGTTTTGGAATATTTGAGACATTCCCCATAGCTCTAAATGAGCACGTAACTTGTGAAAGGGTTGGGAGGAGAAACAAGTTTTTTCTTATCCTTACTGATAGATGAGATAAGAGTTGTAACGTTGTCCTGAGAAACGTCAATGGGAAGAGTTTCCTTTATGTTTTAGTAACAGTGTGTTGTTTTTGGAAGTCACTGTCTATGGGAAGGGAGGCACCTGCAGTTAATTTTATCTGTGTAAATACAGACCTCCTAACGTTCCCAACTCGTGGTTCAGTGGGGTCATGGCATTACGGACTGTAATATCTTATTTTATAAATAACACTTTAATTTTAGTGCTGATTGTAAAACCTTGCATTTATTTGGCACTTGCTCCTTCCCGAGTTGGTGCTAAGAGCTGAAAGCCTTGTGTGGGTAACAGCATTGGAGTCGATGCATTTGGGGGGGCTGTTCCTTGGATGTCTTTGGCGCTGGGGGGGAAAAGGGAGGGATAAATGCTGTTAGAGCAGTTGAGTGCCGTGAGTAAGTGACATAAAAGTTGCTTGAACATATTGGGATATTTCCTGAATTTCGCTTGATAACTCCAGCTAGTGTCAGGCATTGCTGGCAGTCTCTTTGTAGAAGCACGTTAAACTCTTTATTCTGTTCTCTTCTAGTTTCTCCGCTTATTTTGTAGATTCGGGAGGATCTGGGTGAGGTACTGCTGTTAGTCACCGAGGCAATCAGAAACCCTTGTGCTCTTTCCAGTCTGGTGGAGCTCTATAACTGTGTTGTTCCAGGCACGCTACTGCCATCGTCATGCCCCGGGAGCAGTTTGCCCCGTGCAGCCCCAGGGCTGCCACTGGTGGGGTTTAGGATTTGGGTTTCTGCCTCTCTGGTCTCGGTGACATGAAGAAATAATTGAAAGACAGAAGCCACAGTGCAGAGGGGTTGGCAGCACACTTTTCCTTGCAGCAGCTCTCTGCCAGCCCACTCTGCTGCAGGGTTTTAGGTTATACCTGGTCTCCACTGGAGGCAATTTTATTTAATTTTTAATAGCTCTTTTCAACCTTGTGATACACTAATGCACTCGGATTAGGTGTCATCTGGACGTATTTCGATCAAAGTGCTCACAAGAAAATAAGTGATCGTGAGTAAAAAAATAAAAAATTGGTTTACAGGTGAGAATTATATTCTGGAATGCTGCAACAAACGCAACGCTTAATGACTTACTGAATTTGGAAGAGAACGAGTTAATCTTGAGGAAAAGTGACCAAGTGCAAAATGCTATGTACATATGCCATGATTTAATGCATGATTTTATAAGGAGGTGAGATTCATAGGGATTTCAATGCAAGCGATGCCGCTCAGCGCTAGCAGAAGCTCGGGAAACAAGCACAGGCTCTGTAGGGCTAAATTAAGATCACATGCTTGCAACACACACTTGGAGGAGTTACTGCCGTGGGCGATTAGTCCTTGGGTTTCCTTTTTTTTTTTTTCCTTGTTGGTTTTGTTTTTGTTTGGAACCGCAAGAACCCGTTTCTACGGAGGTCATTATCGTGACTATACAGTTCAGAAATTAAATTAAAGTTCCCCCTGCAACTGTAACTCAAGTGTGATTATGTGCGTGTGCGCGCTCAAGCCTGTTCGTGGATAAATTTATATGACAGCTATTACAGCCATTTACAGTAAGAGAAAAAAAAAAAAAAAACTAACCCACCCACAACAGGGAAATGCAGAGCTCTCCGATACTGTTTCTGTGGGACTCTGGCTTTGAATTATACGCGTGTGCATGTCATATAGCATTACACTAACCTAAGCTCTGGCATTGAGCGATACGTGTCGCGGCCAAAACAAGCCATTTTAAGCTGTGTCAATGCCGGCTTCATACTGGCTTCCTCCTACGTTTTTCTCCTGGTTATAAATACACCTCGTGAGTTAAACGCTCGCCGTTAGAAAACCCTCCTGCAATAGCCAGTTAAATTGCATTAGCCTAACAAGTTTTGCAGCATGGTGGGCAGGGAGCGGCGTGGAGTCCTGTGCGAGCGGTGGGAGGCGAGGGCTTGTTTGGGGAGCCCCGTTTTGGGTGGCTGGCAAGGGGTTAAGGCGTGTTTGCCTTGTGCAGATAGAGGAGCGGTTGGATGCCTCCCTGTGCAGGCAGCAAATGCATTGGCTGAGGTTGAGGGCGGTTCTCCTGCCGCAGTTGTTTTCTGTCCTGGACTTCGTTGGATCTGGAGCCTTTTAATTGCCTTGTCTGTAATCAAAATACAGCTTGTGTAATTCATGAAAAAGGACGTGACGGTGCAAGGCGAGTTGGCTCCTTGCCATTGGCTCATCAGGTGGCCAAGCACGGGACACGACTGGTAGCCCTAGCCGGCCAAGAGGACCCGTGGTGGCCCAGGCTGCCTCTGCTGACCTATGTTCACATGGACAGGGCTTGTTATTGCACGGTAGAAAGATCATGTCGATTCACGACAAATGGGTCCCAAAACCATGTGGGGACATCTGTCCCTGTACAGTGTATGTGCAGCACCTTGATGTTCTTAGGTGTAATTTAGAATTTCTTCTTAATGAGCTGCGTACCTCTTACCACACCTAAACCACCATCCATTTGATACTCATCCTGGCTCACCCTGGACTTGGTTATTTAAACCCATCCAGTGGCAGAGGATCCCAAAGGAATAGCAAAACTTACCCTGAGTGATTTTTATCTTTTTTTTTTTTCCCTTTTTCTGACAATTTACTGCTATTGATTTCTTAGCAGAAAGCAAGAAACAAGACCTACCACAAACGGTTTTAATCATACTTCAATATTCGGACAAACTGCATTTATTAGTTGAACAGCTTAATGCTTGACTTGCCTCCTAACTATGGATCTCCTGGTTACCTGCTTTGGCTCGGGAATGTGTTTACGGTATCAGCATGTTTTGTTTCCACCTGAAGCACAGGGAGGTGGCGAAACAGCACGGCAGCGATCCACGGAGGTAGAAATTCCTTTGCGCTGACTCTGCTGCCTTTTGCCCCCCCCCAGCCGGGCCTCAGCAGCCTGAAGAAATGGCAGTTTGAATCTCTAATCAGAAAGGTTTGTAAAATGCTTTGTTTCCCAAGTCTTTGGAGCCACTCTAGCTAGCTAGTTAAATATTTATTCACCCCTGGAACAACAGGTTGGAAGCTCTGTGTCGGCTCTGTTTCTCCCCCGTCCAGGGCAGATTAGTTAAGCGTTACGCTGTTTGTCATCCTTGGGACAGGGCTTTTAAAAGTCCTGTTCTTAAAGATCCGATGAAGAGGTTTTGTGGCTGTGATGAGCAGCTTTGTTCCGGTGCCGGTGCTGAAGCGCTTTTTCCTGCAGCAGCTTTTATGGTACGGTGTGGTGTGGCTTCTGCCCCTACCCCAAAATATCCATTCCCTTGTCTCTAGCTAGGATTTATGAAGTTCCCTTTTGACTTTCTCCTCTCTTTCCTTGGGCTGAGGGGGAGGCACCGCATTGTCCAGAAGTCCCGCAGCATTAACCGGAGCCTGGGGTAGCTGCTATGTCTAAGCACACCCTGTGCCTCCTCGGTTTGTACCGGACCATGCCACAGCTCCCAAAAGTCCGACCTCATTGCGAAGCGGCGAATCTACATGGGCCAGTGACAATTATTGGCATCCAAAAACCTCGATGACGAAGGGGTGATAAGGTGCACTTGGTCAGCACAAAGCTATTCCATGTTGTCCTGCAGGGAAAGCTTAACGTGGCGGCAGAAAAACCCGAACAAAAAATCCCATCTGACCCATCCAGAGTCATAGAGCCTGGATGCTGTAGTAATAGTTCTAAGAATCGGTCATGAAGATATGCTGGAGAGGTTGCTACATGACTTTCAGGTGCTTTCATGGCATGGATACCTTGATAATGTCAAGATGACATCTCATTAGGATCTTGTGTCATGAGGATTTGCACAAAATAGGGATTGACAGTTTCTGGTCTTCAGTGCTGAATGGAGAAAAAGATGTTGCCTTGGCTGCTTGGCTTCCTTCAAGCTGTCTTTTAGACATCAAAAGCTCATAGAACAGGAAAAAGAGAAACGTTAAGAACGGTTTAAAAATAGTTTAATCGTATCTTCTGAAAACCTTTGGAGTTGAGAATTTAAACAGTTTCTGCCCTGTGAATATTTGCAGCTGAGTTCAAAATGTGTAAATAAGCACAGGGCTTTGAAGATTCGTTTCCATAACAAATTAAAAAAAAATAGTGTGGCGTAATATTAAATAGGTGCCGTGTGTCACTGGGTGTTTTGCATGAGGGCCACCTTTTCCAAATTACCTGTCTGCTCCACTGACTCCTTGAGAAACAAATGCTGTCTTTCGAATATTTTAAACTTTGTGGTCCTTAAGCACGGAACGGACCCGGGGAAATGCCCTTTTGCAGAAAGTGCCGCTGATGAACGCTGTGCCTTGCGCTGCCAGCGCTCGCCCTCCAGCCTTGCACAAATCATTCCTGCCTGCGCTCGCCACCGCAGCTCGCTTCCCTGCCGGATGCTATCCCCGCTTCGGGGAGGCGTGTGCTGCCGCCAGCGCTGGGGCTAGCGAGCGTGGGAGCCCTTGCAAGACATCAGTGTGCCCGTGCTCGTTTGGGAGCGTGGGGAGGTGTGCGAGAAACAGCCCAGACTTTTTCCCCCACCATAAACCTTGGTATTTTAGACCAGAATTAGTAAGTTTGATGGTGATTTGGATTAAATGCTGGATTTTTCTGCCTTGTGTTTTTCTGTTGCCAGTATTTCTAATAAAGTGCAGCCATGATCTGTTGCTAGACTGTGCTCCATCCGTCACCTGCAAAAGAATTTACAACCATGCTTTTAAAACAAGCTTCTTTTATATGTAGTCTAATGCAAGGTATCATCTGCCAGTTGCTTCTATGGGGCTGTTGCGTTTCGATCAGTTCCTATTTGTGACAGGTTCACAAAATAAGACCTATTGCTAGAAAAGGGCAAAAAGTTGGTCACCATAAAAGAAAACTAATTTCAAATACATTCCTGTGTTTCCTGTTAATGGCTGAATCTTGAGGGATGCACAGAGAAAACACCTGCAGCGAATGACTGACATGGAAGCAGTAAGAGATTTGAGATTAAATTGACCTTGTGATAGAATTTCAACCTTATCCATTTCATATTTCTTCCAAGGATTTATCAGGCTCGAACAAACCAGAGGTTGCTCCTCTTCATCAACCTGTCTGCTGCAGCTACTGCCGCTGATTCCAAGAACGGCATTAGCCGCTTTAACACACTTAATTCCGCAATCCTTTAACGTGGGATGGAGCGTGGCGGAGGGGGATTTTCTGCCTAACCACAGCTGGGGATTTGATCATCAAAACACAGGTAGCACGCTGTGCTATGGGTCCTACGTGCTGCTCGTTTAGTTGACCATAACTAGTCCGTGTTCCACTCTTGGTCCAATCACACACATTAGTCAGAAATTAAAAATAACATTTTAGCCCCTGAATGTTGGTGTGGCTGGGAGCTCCCCAAATAAAGCCCCTCCTGCATTGACACTGAATATTGGACAGAAAGCTTGAGATGTTTTGAGGCAAATGGCGTTAATTCAGTGTGAAGTGACTTGGTCTGGCCTGCGTAGATCGCAGGAGGACTTAGCTCGGTCTTCCTTCACCGAGGGCGCTTGGGCAGGACATCAGAAGCCGTTCAGATCTGCCCTCAGACAAAACTCTCCTGTCTGGTGAGAAGGTGGTGATGTCTTGATCTGCGTCTTGGCAAGCCGCAGCTGTAGCCCAAAGGCTGTGCATCACCATGTGGATAAATCCAGGCCCGTGGCCCCTGTCCCTCATCTCAAGTTCTTCCTCCCACTGTTTAAATGGTGCTTGCTCTTGTCGTGGCGATTTCAGCTTTATTCGATGGAAGTTCTTTGGCATGTCCTGGATTAAGCAGTTGGATTTAATTGGCTCAGCCTCGTTTGAATCGTTCAGACTGAGTATGAAGGTGCTGAGTGGTAGAAGGGCAGGACCGTCCTTCCCCTCGGAGCTTCTCTGGGTTTGCTCAGCCTCCCCTCCAGCTCCTTGCTCAGCCTTAGTCATGGTGTTTGCTCTGAGCTGCTGCTTGGTTTCTGTTTCAAAGCCCAAACCACTCATTAAAAGTATTGTGAGGCACTAAGTAATGGGTAATTAAAAAGTAAACCATAAAAACCTCAAGCAATAATGCTCGTGGGTGCTCTTCTTGGACTCACTGGGAGAGTCACCAAAGAGCTCATGTGGGGTGCCAGGGCAGCAGGCTTCTTCCAGAGAAACCAGTGACAGGTTGATAGATTGGAAGCAAATCCTGATAAAGCTGAAGGGGTTTGTAAAAGTATTGTTGGAAGTGCGTTATTTGCAGCATTAATGTGGGAAGCTCAGTTTCTTAAACTAAGAAACTAGAATCTTCTGGCTGAAACTGGCTGTCTCAGGCTGGGAAGCTCTCACTGTAGAGCCTCATCACTTCTGGGCTTCGGAAATACTGTTGGAGACACCAAAGCACTCCTGGGAGCCTCGTAGTACTGGACCAAGAGAAGAGGAAAACTCTTGTTTTCTCTTTTTGAAGATGAGCACTAGTGAATCGTGAGGGTGGATGATAACACTCTTCAAAAAAGTGATCAAAATTTGGAATTTGCACTGAAAAGTGGAGGTGAAGGCAGACATCTCTGCTTTGTGGATGCCTCTTTCCAAAGACAGTTGTCAGGCCAAGCAGCATGAAGTGTCGTTGCTCGTAAGCCTTTCGCGGTCGTACAGCATCGAGTTGTCCTGTGTTGCTCAGTTGCCTTTTCTCTTTTCTCTTTGCAGTTTGTCCACCTGCCTGCAAGTCCCAAGGCTGCACCTCTGATGGTCAGTGCTGTCACAGCGAATGTCTTGGGGACTGCACGGAGCCGAATGACCCTGAAAAATGCGTGGCTTGCCGCAACTTCTACCTTGAAGGCAAATGTGTGGACACCTGCCCGCCCGGTTACTATCGCTTTGAGGGATGGCGTTGTGTGACCTTCAGCTTCTGCCAGGAACTGCACAACAAATGCAAAAATGCCAGGGAGTCGGGGTGTCATGTTATCCACAATAACGAGTGTGTTCATGAATGCCCATCAGGGTATATCATGAATTCCAGCAAGTAAGTACAAGTGTCTGCAGGTAAAGAAACCATGCTGTAGTTTTTGTACGGTGCTCTGTGTGGGTTTGTGTTCTGTGTCAAGACCAAGAAAAGTTTCCGGCATTGGAGCGTCTGTGACAATTACCTGGTCTGCTTTAATATGATTTGCAAACTAATACCGTGCTAATTCAAGCCATTAAAAGCAGACAGGTTGACCTACCGTGTGCCAGTAGTTTATTCTTCCCTTGGCTTCCCTTGTTTCCTCTCTCAAGTTTGGAAAAAAGTGGGAAAGGGAGATTGAAAGAGAGGACAAGGAGCATCCCCAGGTTGGAAGGGTCTTTCTGTAATCAAGTGGGACGAGGGAGATGGGCAATGGAGAGGCTTTAGTAGCCCTGCTTCCCTTCCTGTCCAAAGCAGACCTCAGACTAGAAAGCCGGGCTGTTAAGCAGAATGGGGAGAAGTAGTGTCTAATGAAAAGAGCACAGCCTATTTTGAGTGGATGGTTCTCAGAATATCTGTCCTTCATCCCTCTAATTACTTTCACTGAGCAGGTTCGAGCTGTGCCAGACATAAATGGACAAGGTAACAAACAAGCATAGCACGAATCAAAGCAGGGAACAGCCGCTCTGCCTGTTCCCAGGGGTTTTCGACAAAGGAATCAAATAATTCATGTTGCTGAGCTGTTTATCACTGAAAACTGTTGTTTGTCCCACAATAACATTATATATTGTGATGAGTCAGATTTCCTATGAATATCGGTAGCTTTGTGCTCGTATGTATTTGCTCCTGCCATAATAATTTCAGGGAATTCACTCAAAATGGGACTTTTTATTCCAATTTCCTGTTTTGCTTTTCAAAAGAATGAGCTAGCAGCCCCCAGAGTAGATACGCTGCTTGTGCAACAGCAACCATCGCCTCCCTCCGATGCTTGGTCCAGGCTGCTGTCAGTAGGACCTCACGTCGCTACTCCGTGCTTTTCCTAGAGCATTTATTTCTCTGAACTAGTTGGGAACACATTCTTGTGGTGTTATGACCAGGGCAAGCAATCCTCTTGCTGCCATTTAAGAACTATTTCCCCAGAGCACAAAGCACATGCTTGCTTGCCTTTTTTTAAAGCAACTTTATGTACAGTCCTTAATCAGAGGATTCCCAGATGAACAGCCAGTTCTCTGCTCATCAATTACACGTTTGGTTAACGAGCTTGGGATGGAGACTGGGCCTGGGTTTCTTGATCTTGAAACCCCTGGTATGTGTAGCACTGAGCAGCATCGTGGTGCCTGGGCTATTCAAAACAGTCCAAATCACTTCTTTCTGGTTTCGGTTATGCAGGAAGGGACAGAGCGATTAACGTTTGAAACGTGGAAATGACAATTTATAGAATTATCAGGATTTATTTGCCGTTCCTAAGAGCTGCTCTCTGCAAGTGAATCCCATGACATAGTGTCAGGACACCGTCGCTTTGAATTGATTACTTGGCCTTTGGGAATTGCTGGGGACGCCCCAGGTGACATTCTGCAAAAGCATCCCACCTACATTCCTGACTCTTGTTTTTCAGCTTGCACTGTACACCCTGCGCAGGGCCCTGTCCAAAGGTTTGTGACTATGGGAAAGAGAAGACGATTGATTCAGTAACATCGGCACAGGAGCTCCGTGGCTGCACAGTTGTTAATGGGAGCTTGGTTATAAATATCCGTGGAGGAAGTAAGTTCTGCATGAGTAAGGGGGTAGGGAGCACTGGATGTCACAGCGGTGAATATGACACCATCCATGAGCTGGGGCATTTCTCTTCTGCTTTGACCCCTCTGAATCTTAGAGTGACTCAGAAAAATAACAGCAAAGCAAAGGCTCTTGTGATGTTCATTTGGGGTTTTTTGCTACCTGATTTTTCTAAAGTCTTTCAAACTATTGTAAAGCAATTCTATTTAATAGAATCCGGGCTCCCATATCAGTGTTTTTCTCTGCGATATCAGAAAACTAACCCTGGTGTTTTCCTCTCCGTAGATAACATAGCAGCTGAGCTAGAAGCGAATCTTGGCTTGATAGAAGAAATCTCAGGTTACCTAAAAATTCGCCGGTCTTACGCCTTGGTTTCCCTTTCCTTTTTTCGTAAACTACATCTGATTAGAGGAGAAACACTAGAAGCTGGGTGAGTTCTTTCAAAAGATACTTCAATGCTTTGAAGTGTAAGGAGTGTCAGTGCTGTCAGGGTGATTTGTATTGGTAAACAATTCCTAAGTTATTTTTAAATGTTCCTCTGCCCATGGCTTAATAGTTTGCATTCATTTTGTTTGCATTCATTTTTCTTTGGTGTCTGGATTAGAGCATGAGGAAAATTTTTTTTAGAGAGTTTTCAGTGGATCCCCCTCGCAATCTGCATTTTCATTCTCTGCTTTCAGGAATTATTCATTTTATGCCTTGGACAACCAGAATCTTCGCCAGCTCTGGGACTGGAGCAAACACAACCTCACTATTGCACGAGGCAAACTCTTCTTTCATTATAATCCCAAACTGTGTTTGTCGGAAATCCACAAGATGGAGGAGATCTCTGGGACTAAGGGACGTCAGGAGAGGAACGACATAGCCCTGAAGACGAATGGTGATCAAGCCTCATGTAAGAAAGTCTCAGAATGCAGCGAGGCTTGCATCATTTTCCTTTGCCCCTGCCTTGCTAACCTCACACTCTTACTTCTCTCAGCCTATGATGTTTTTCCAGGGACTGTCCTTGTCCTTTTGGTAAAGCACCAGACATGTGACTCGCCGCTTGCTTGTGCGCTGCAGCGACACTGTCAATATGCCATGAGTAAAAGTACTTACGGGTTCTACCCCTGGCCAGCAGCCTGCCTTGCCAGCTTTGGTCTTCAGCAGTTTGCTCTCTGTGTGCTCAGCTGTGAGTTTTTCAGGGTTGAGTGTATTGTTGGGTCTTTTTGAAGAGTTTAGCACAACATAACCTCAGTCCAGACTGGGATTTTGTGTTACCGCTGAGTACCTGATGGATAGTCATCATCTTCTTTTCCCATGTCATGAGGCAACAGTGTGCACACAGCATAAACACAGGAGGGAAACAGGATTTTCCACCCATCTCTAGAGCCGTGTGAGGGAGTTGCTATGACAACAGTCAGAGACAATTTTTGCAACTATTTTTATTACGCTTCTCAGAGGTTTTAAGCTAACAGCTTTCTTCAAGAACAATGATAAGGCGATGCCTGTGTCAGCATGACAAGGAGCAAACACACGGTGTTGCTTTATGCTCTAACTAAAGTCATGCTACTGGAGATGTAGTTTTGCAGACACTTATTTCGGCAGCAATGCCACCATAAGTACATCCCTTCTGCACCCCCAATCCTGCTGTTTGTTCCTGTTCTGTGCCACACACAATCCCCTTTTCCTGTTTGTGCCAGAAAAGCTCTTACAGGGCTGCATGGTGAACCAGGTTGTAGCAGTAATCTGGGGTAAGAAAAGCAAGCTTTGTTGTTCTTAGCTTGTGTCATCTCTCCGCGCTGATTTATTGCTGAGCCCCACAAAGTTCTACGTGCACACAGGAGCAGGAGCGCCCACAGGTTGACACATGAGATGCTTAAGCAGGTATTGCCACTAAAAAAGCCCAGCATTCATTAAACTATGATTTCAGTTCCTTGCATTTCAGTTCCTTGCTCTTTTCACAGCTTGCAGTGCAGCTTAGATCATCCCGTGCCTGCAAAGTTTCTCTGCTTAAACAGCCCCTTCCCCTGTAGCTATTTGTGAACAGACTTAAAAAGTGAAGATCTTCCAGCTGAATCCATTTCCTGATCTGTTTTGCCACATATCAACACGTGCAGCCATGCCAGCACAGTGGGGAGAGGGGAACGTAATGATCGCCGGCCTAAAAACTGGCAGTACCAGTGAAAAAACCTACGTAGAGCTGCACCCTCAGGGACACTGCAGCTCTAGCCTGGGCAGAGTGAAGGAGGTACAAGGAATCAGCTGCCGGTTGTCCTGGTTTCGGCTGGGATAGAGTTAATCTAGAGGTCATCTCCTCCCATGAGACACTGACAAGCTCTGCCCTCATTTGGGGAGGAAACTTGATTTGGGGTTCAAATCCAGCTCTGCCGTGTGGTTGTGTGCAGCTCCCAGGCTGGCTGGTTGTTTTGTTTAAAGGCAGCTGGAGGACATGGTTGCATTTCCTTTTGCCAGCTTTAACTCCACTCTGCTGAGCTCTTCTTTGTGCCACCCCCCGACCCCAAACCACAGGTTGCCAGCGTGTTTGGCTTTTTATTTGGTTTTATACTTCAAGTCTAGTTTTCACACTGGCAGCATCCTGTTTACCAAAAAAAAAAAGGAAAAAATAGCCCTTGTTTGTTCTGGATGTGGCGGTAGAAATGAATGTTCTTCCTCCCTTGTGCAGCTACTGCAGCAATGGCAAATCCCATCAGAGCTTCACAGTCTGGCCTTCTTGGGCTGCTTGGACGCACCATACCGTAACGCGTCCCTAGAGCCTCAGAACTCCACCCTCCTGCAACTGCTTGTTGTCCTCCCCGCCGGTTTGCAACGGGACGATGCTACTGGGCAAGGCTGGGAATTCACGTGCTTTGCAGGCAGAGGCTGCAAAAGCTATGCAAACCACAGTAGTGTGTTCAGCGATATAGATCATCATGAGTTTTAAAATATATTGCCTTTAGATTTCCCACTTAGAATTTAGTTCAGCTTTGCTACAGGGTCATTTTCATAAAATCATAGAAAAATACAAACTGGCAGGAACCGTAGGAGGTCATGTGTCCCAACCCCTGGCTTAAGGCAGGAACAGCATCAAAGTAAGATAAGATTTTTCTCATATTTATCTGTGTGGAAAATAAACATCTAAGATAATTAAAAAATAGAAACCTTTCGGTTTTAGCATTAACAAAATTATTGTCGCTTCTCTTTTGTTACAGGTGAAAATGAATTGCTGAAGTTTTCTTCCATTAGAACATCTCATGACAAGATCCTGTTGAAGTGGGAGCCATACTGGCCTCCCGATTTCCGTGATCTCCTGGGATTTATGCTTTTTTACAAAGAAGCGTAAGTGATCCACCAGTAGGTTACAGAATAACAGCCGTGCTGGGCTTCCACAAACGGCAGTTGGCATTGAAGAGTAAACGTTAAACCTGCTGTAGGCATAGCTATTTAGTCTCTGTGATTACCTGGCTCCTACACTTAAGTTTCCAACGTTATCTTTATACAAAAGTGTTCGTTAAGATCCCTGGCTGGACTTGAGTTGTGTACAGTCAAAATTCCTCATTTAAGAGCAATCCAAACATGAGTTGTTCCAACTATTCTGGACATACGTACTCTAACCATGGAGTTTATCACCTCCCCACTATCTCCATGGGATGTTGAGGTTTTTACTCCCTTTGAAGTGGGAAACATTCTTTTAGAATCAATGTTATCGAGCTGATTTTCAGAAAGCTGAAAATAATTAGCCGGGGTTTAATTGTTGGGATCATCTGTGGAAGAGTACCTGATCTGTGGTGGTGTTAGGAGACTGGGTTGCAAAGCTCCCTAAAGCTTCCTTTTTGGAATACATACAAGGAGATAGTTAGGCTTTCTCCAAGGGGTAAAGGATTATAACGTTCAGTGATGTCTTTAGAAATGTTGGTTTTAAAAGCTTGAATTGGGATTCTGTTAATCTGAGGCTTTTCTTTTTTTTCTGAAGCCCATACCAAAATGTGACGGAGTTTGATGGCCAAGACGCTTGTGGGTCAAATAGCTGGACAGTTGTGGATGTTGACCCACCCCCACGGTCAAATGAGCCCAAAGCTCAGGCCCAGCCAGGCTGGCTTCTGAGGGGCTTGAAGCCTTGGACACAGTATGCTGTATTTGTTAAAACTCTGGTCACCTTCTCAGATGAACGAAGAACATACGGTGCAAAGAGTGAAATCATCTATGTCCAGACCAACGCTACTGGTCAGTATCATTAAATTAACGTTGCCTTGCAAATGAAAAAGAAAAATAGACTTAAACAGTCGTCTGCCTGGTAGTCATTATGGTTCCGTATCCATGAGACTTTCCCCTGCCACTGCTGCTCTACTTTGGTATTCCTAAACAAATGGAAGAACGTGTACTTCCCTGAGTGGGGAGATGGTGCCAACATGCACTTCTTCCATCAGGCCCAGGTGGCCACGTGTAAGATGTATCCTGCTGCAGGATGGTTGGGTGTCAGTGGACCTACTGTGGAGAACACTGTTTATTCCCATGGAAATGGAAACTTGCCCGTGTTTGTCCCTTGTCCTGTCAAGCTCTTGCAGAGCAGTAGAAGTGACCTGTGTCTCTTTTCCCACCCACGCAGTTCCGTCAGTCCCGTTAGATCCAATATCTGTTTCCAACTCTTCATCCCAAATCATTCTGAAGTGGAAGCCACCCTCGGAGCCCAATGGAAACATCACGCACTACCTGGTGTACTGGCAGCAGCAGGCAGAAGACAGTGAGCTCTATGAACTTGATTACTGCTTGAAAGGTGAGTGTGTCTGGTTCTCCCTGTGTGCCTTTCTTTCAAGCTATCTGAGAACTGTCTGGAGATTTTTTGCACGCTTTGGAGGTGCTCTGGATGGCTGATTTTGCCCATTTCCAGACTCTTGTTCAAGAAACAGGCTGAGATGCAGCTGTGTTCCCCCACTGTTCAGTTACATT
The DNA here is from genome assembly GCF_000687185.1 of Egretta garzetta. Lineage (NCBI taxonomy): Eukaryota > Metazoa > Chordata > Aves > Pelecaniformes > Ardeidae > Egretta > Egretta garzetta. Next base: position 2,130,171 of record NW_009259329.1, read on the forward strand.
ATACATTAGGTGCTACTGCCAAGTTCAAAAGCTCTCCAAAAACATATTTTTAGAAAGTAATCGGATATTTTTTCCTTTGGGGGAAGGATCTCCCTTCTGCACTTGTTCCTTTTAAACTGAGTAACAAGTTTAATAACAGCTATGGAGATAGTAAGGGAAAATATCTCTGCTTCTGGAGATCAGTGGCCGGGTTAATTTTTGAAGGCATCCCATGCCTGTTTTGGAATTCTTTCAGGATACAGAGTTTCACTGAGGACTCCCAGAACTTTACCTGCTGCCCTGTGTTACCTAAACTGAGATGAACTGGGGTAGAACTGTGTTTGACTACAGCAGCACCCGAGCTCCATTTCAAAACCAGCACAGTTTTGAATCAAAGGCCTGTCACAAGAGAGGGAAGGCTGCCTGGCCCTGGATATGAAAGCTCAGGATGCCCAAATGTGCTATGAATCTTCTGTACCCTAGTTTGGGATCTTTGTGGGATCAGATATCTGCTTCTGCCAGGTCAAGCATGAGTGATACTAAAATTGTTTTGTCCGCAGGATTAAAACTGCCCTCAAGGACGTGGTCTCCTCCTCTTGAACCCGAAGACCCTCAGAAGTATAATCAAAGTGAAAACGAGGATGTGAGCGGAGAATGTTGTTCCTGTCCTAAAACAGACTCTCAAATACAAAAGGAGCTGGAAGAGTCTGCGTTCCGCAAGACATTTGAGAATTATCTTCACAATGAGGTTTTTGTCCCCAGGTACAAATATCAAACACTATTGGCCAGGTGGTCTGGGGTAGGGAAATGTAATTGATTCTTAAACAGAAGTCTTGGGCTGGACACGACCCTGTTGCCGATTTCTCTGGGCTTCCATGAGACCGTCAGTCCAGCTGAAGGTGTGTGTCAGAGGCTGGGGAGAGCTGAGCACCTGCAGCTGATGTTATTATAGATTTGGATGATCCTGCTTTTATTTCCTGTCTCTGAAATCTCAGCTTGAGAATGAAGTGAGAATCCTTAACAAATAGCTAAATGCCTGCAGCTCATTTAAACTTGTATGTTGCCAAAAATAGCGATTTTTTTTTTTTTCTCCTGTCCTAAAATTTTGTGGTCTTGCTTTTCATCCAGTTGAAAAGAAAAAGGGAAGTTTACCATGCCACAGCCTTGTCCTTTAGCATGGTATTTGCGGTCTTCCTTGCACTTAGTCTGGGAAATACCTCCAATACCATGAGGAATGCAACTGCTCTGGGTGGTGAATGTCCTGTTTTGAATGGCACACACAGTGTCACATTAAGTGGTATTGAATGTCTTCACACTTCATACGCAACTTACGGAGGAAGCACTGGGAATCAGCTTAGAGTCTCTAATTATTTACCCTCTTCACTGTGGTATATTTTGTGCTCTAAATTTATTCTCTGCTTACTGCCCTTAGCTACCAAACATTTATTTGCAGTTGTTTGACAAAAGGCTACGTTACTGCACTGAACGTTTTTTATTACTGAGGGCATTACTAGGCCGTGTCCCTTCTCGCCGAGCCCGCGGTTGTCACATGGAAGCTTGTGCAGGGTCCCTCCTTTTGCTAGTCCTTTGCTGTTAGTGCAGATCGGGACAAGTTTCAGTGTGCAAAACTGTGCCAGGATGCAACATATTCAAAAGCAGAGGAGAACCAAGCCCTGTACGAAAGCCAAATTCCTCTTGATGTAGGCAGACAATTCTGACAATCTGATTTCTTTTTTTTTTTTTTTTTTTTTTTTTTTCCTATTTTTATTGTGCAGCCAGCCCAGGATGCTTCTCAGGCCAGTTTCTGGGGTATGTATTTTAGGAAGAAACCAATCACCAGGATGTGCCACCTTGTCAGCCTGCTAAGGAAGAAATCTCCACTGCCCCTAGGCTAACTAATCCCTTTAATACGAGCCCTCTTTGCTGTTGTAAGTCAGCAGTAAAGATACCGTCCTGCTGACGGGCATCCTGCTTGTCTTTGTCGACAGGCTCCAGGCTGTGGCAACATAAATTGGAGTTAGTTTTCCTGTGAATCCCATGCCTATTGCCTGCTCGTAGGGCAGCGTGGCTAGAGCCTGGCAACTGAGCATGAAGCGTGTTTTACTTCAGGGGCTTTTGATGTGCCTCCTGATAGTTTATCGACCGCCCCCCTGGCACGGCGCGGACTCCCTTTGAGATTCGAAGCTGCCTGCTATTCGCAGGGAGGAATCTCACAGATGAGAATATGAGGGAACATGAGATGGCAGGGGTGCAGAAGACAGAGCGGTTGAGAAGTTACTCCCCTTACATCTTGTCTCCTTGTTTTCCGTGTACCATTTTTCTCCTCGTGTCCTGTTCCCAGCTATCTGATCCCTGTGCAGTACCCAGTCCGTACGAGGCTCTGCCGCCGATCTGCCATGCTCTGCCTTAGGCCAGGTCTGATCTCACCTGACTTGCCGAGAACCCCTCTGGAAATCATAGAAGCTGTTCCTCCCCCGTGCACATGGTTGATTACTCTAGGAGATACTATCACAAGTCTTGTGGGTTAATTTGCTCTGGCACTGGAAAGGCAAACTAGAAGTTTCTAAATGCTTCTTGCCATGCCCTCCTTCCCAGTCAGAGGTAACGGATGTCTACACCACGTGCTTTGTAACCTCCCTTTGTAGCTGAACAAAGTGGCCATCAGAAGCTGATGCTTTGTTTCTTCTTTCCTGTGTTATTTGCTCTTCTACTGGAACAAGTTTTGCACCGATTGGAGCAAACGGGTGATTGTATGCTGGGACAGGTTGCCCACAGGGAGGTTGTGGAGTCTCCTCCATCCTTGGGGATACTCGGAACCTGACCAGACACGGTCCTGAGCAACCCACTCCAGCTGCCCAGGCTTTGAGCAGCCTGGTCAGGTTAGACAATCTCCAGGGGTGCCTTCCCACCTCAACCACTCCATGATTCTGTGGAAAGCATGGAAGGATTTCAAAAGCAGTAAAAGTCCTGAGAGGCAGAGGGGAGCTAAATGGCTGCGGCTCAGGGTGTGATTTCACGTATACTCTCAGCGTCACTACTGCAGAAAAAGCAGTCTCACCCTTCTCTCTGTCTCTGTCCTCTCTCTGTATCGCACACTTGTGCCATTACAAATACTCATGGGTTACAGAGGAACAAGATCTGGGAGATGACTCACGTTAAAAGTAACTTTTTTTTTTTTTCTTGGTTTCCCAGTTCAATCCAATTCATTGTACAGCCACATACATGGGCTTGTCCAGCCTGGAGAAGAGGAGGCTGTGGGCAGAGCTGAGTGTGGCCATTCAGGGCTTAAAGGGGGCCCATAGGAAAGGGGGGGAGAATCTTTTTAGCAGGGCCAGCTGTGACAGGGCAAGGGGGGATGGCTTTAAACTAAACCGGGGTAGGTTTAGACTGGATCTAAGGAAGAAATTCTTTACACTGAGGGTGGTGAAACCCTGGAACAGGTTGCCCAGAGAGGGGTGGAGGCCCCATCCCTGGGAACATTCCAGGCCGGGTTGGATGGGGCTGTGAGCAACCTGATGTGGTTCAAGGTGTCCCTGCTCCCTGCAGGGGGGTTGGGCTTGGTGACCTCTGGGGGTCCCTTCCAACCCAAAACATTCGATGATTCTATGATAAAAGCTTTTGCCAGCACAGGGGGGAAGACAGGCCGGCTGTCCCTCTGCTAGTTTCAGGTGTGTGGAAAAATTTGGCTTAAGCTAGCTAAGGCATTTTTGAAGTCCCCCAGCACAGGCCGTACTGAATGTGATGAGTTGTCGCTTCCGTCCTTCCACCTGAGAGCCTTCACACATGCTGGCAGGAGGAGGAGAGGGAACCTGAACCTTGAGTATTTCACAGGGAAAGTCATTGAAATGGCCTTACCTGAAAATTGCACTGGAACATCTATGGGAGGACATCAGGTGTTTGAAAATACAGAGAATTTGGCAAGAAAATTGCTGCAAATCTGGGATAATAAACATGTGAAGACAGGGCTTTCCAGCTTCAAAAGCTTTTCTCGCTTTCTCTTACTTGAGAAGGGAGGAATTATTCTTGCATTTTACTCTGTTGCATCAGTGGTCAAATTACTGTTTTACTTGTGAAAAACAAAATTCTCTTAAACATGAGGGAAAAGCTGAATCCACACTTTGTAAACAGTGGCGCGTAGCTTTGCTTTTAAGCCCAAACAAGGTTCTGGTTGACCGTAAAGAATCCTTCCAAAGGAGGGAGGTGGCACGACCCAGACCTGGGTCTCTGAACTCTGCCCCATTGTTAGGGGACACTGTTCAGAACAATGCAGGAGCTGAGATAACGGCAGCTCCAAAATGAGTTAATTAGTAATTAGAGAAAGAAAAAACTAAAAACTGAAACG
>NW_009259329.1:2134542-2135828 GCF_000687185.1 Egretta garzetta
TATGCCTACATTGTGGTGTACAACCCACTGTTTAGTTTGAGGAAATCTTAAAATCTGCTTTCCAGCCAGTTGCATTTGCTGTTGGAGGAGCAATCACACCAGGGAGCGGAGCTGGAGGTTGCAGACAAAGAGCTGATCTGCACAATCCTCTGTTGTCGCTCTAGTTGGCCAATCATTTGCCTGGTAGTCAGAGGGTGGCAGTGGAAAGTTCAGTTCGGCCGCAAAGATTTGCTTCAACAGCCCGTTACATTTTTAGAGACTGGAGATGCCTCAAGTGTGGGTTCAGTTCAGGTCAACCTTTGTACCCTTTAATAGCTGCACATACATGCACACACCAAAAAAGATCATCAGCCCCTTAGAAAACGTGGTCCGGTTTTCAAATGGCATTAATTCCTTTTGTGTAACTAAATACTATCACTGATTTGCTTAGGGACAGAGTTTAGTGGTGGGATGGCAGGGTTAGGGTAATGGTTGGGCTTGGTGATCTTAAAGGGCTTTTCCAACCTGAACGATTCTGTGATTTTATGATTCTATGATTCACCACGTTGGTTGGTTCCCACCCTGGAATTCCTCATGGCAAACGTGGGGCAGGACCTAAAGTCTTAGAACGAGGAGTTTTGTTTCTAGGACTTGTTCCTTGTTTCCCCCCCCCAAGAAAATGAAATTTGTGAGTGGTTCTTACTTCTGTTGAATATACTCTGTTTATTTACTGACCAAATCTGACGCTGAGGTTGGCTGGTAGCGCTCACTGGCAAACAGGGGAGTTGCCAGGATCACGCTGCCGGTTCTGTTTTTACAACTGCAAAAAATGGTTTTTCAGGCTGAAGTAGAATAATTTGAGAGGCAATATTTGGTTAACAAAGCCACGCAACTAATGCATGATCTGAATCTGTGAGTCTTAAATGCGTCCGTTGAGAAGAACGTAGTAGATTTGGTCTCTCAGGAAAAGGTTAAATTATCTAGATCTGTCTATCTAGGTTCAGCCGTAGGGTTCAGAGTGGCAGATGTATTCCCGTGAGCTGTGCAACTGGTCTTAGGCTTTATAAAAGCAAGTTTATGACACTTGGAATATGTGGAACATCTAAGGTCATCAGAGTTGGGGGCCGTGATATGACCTCGTTTGCTAGAATACGTAGGAGATGAACTCTGAAGCATTGCGACACTGTACAAGGCATCCGTGAGGCAGCCTAGTAAAGCTGTATTTGGCTGAGAGGATCTGGAAGACCTTGAATTCTCAAGCAAATACTTTAGACTTGGATTTTTTTTTTTTTTATTTTTTCCCTCAC
>NW_009259329.1:2136117-2154659 GCF_000687185.1 Egretta garzetta
GAGTCTCAGGGATACATAATTTTTAAAAGCTGTGTGCATTGCGGGGGGGGAGAGATTTCTTGTTTCAAAAAAAAAGATATATCTTGAATTTCTTTGTTGGACTGCAAATATGAGGCTTGAATTTGAGTTTTCAGTGGCACTCTGAGCCCTCCCATTTTAACTCTTCCTTTTCAGATGAATGCGTTCACATTGACTGTAACAAATAACATTGCAACCTGTGTTATTTAATAGGCCATCAAGAAAACGAAGAGACCTTGGCTCTGTAGCAAATGCCACTGTGGTGATACCCACCCTCGCATCCTCTCCAAACAATTCTGCAGCAGCATCTGAGAATGCAGAGGAGCAGAAACCTTTTGAAAAAGTTAAGTCTAAGGAGTCTTTGGTTATCTCAGGCCTGCGGCATTTCACCGGTTACCGCATTGAGCTCCACGCTTGCAACCACGATGCTCAGGAATCCCGATGCAGCGTTGCAGCTTATGTCAGTGCCAGGACCATGCCAGAAGGTAATTATCTTCCTGAGCTTTGCTTTGGGTTGGTGGCTGTTCTCAAAACGCTGCTTTTCCTATGGGAGCCGGCTGCAATGCAGAAACATCGTGCAGGACTGGTGCTCTCTTTATGTCCTGATAAGAAAGGATGATAGATGAAGGATTGTCAGTTTTGAATTTTGCGAAAGACATGAAATAAAACTATAATTAATCATGACCTTGGTTCTAGCTAAGGCTGATGACATCGTTGGTCCTGTTACCCACGAACTGGTTGAAAAAAACACCGTGCATTTGAAGTGGCAAGAACCAAAGGAGCCAAATGGTCTTATTGTGCTGTATGAAGTGAACTATGGACGTCTCGGGGAGACGGAGGTGAGAATTCCTGCTTGTCCCTTAACACAGCACATTTGGAGAAGTAGCTGCGCCTGGGAGTCTGGGACAGTTTAGTCTTTAATAACCCTCGTGCATATGGTGTTGTGTCCTGTCTGGTTCCCTTGTGCGTGAACCAACGTGATATAAAACTTTACTAGTGAATTCATATCCTCTGGAAGGCTGCCTGTGGCGACACCGAGAAATAAAATTCTGCTTCTATGGTGCCCGTTTGCCAAGTAAGGATCTCTCACTTGCCAGCTTTCTGCACGGAGGGTTTTTTTTAGGAATTTTATTTCGCAGAAGGACAGAAAACATACCTCTAAACTTAAGTTGCTTGGAGAAATTAAGCAACCATTGAACAGGCGGAGAGCTTGTGGGCAGCGCTGCTGCCCGTGCAGAGTGCCAGTGCCGTGTGGGTAGGAGGGCTTGCCAGCCCCGGTCGGGTTTCAGAGCTGAGGTCTAGTACAGCAAATGGCATATGCTGTCTGTAATCCGAACTGCTAAACTGTAAAATGCAAATCCAGGACAAACCGCTATATTGGAAAAGACCTGAGCGTGTGAAAGCCCTATTTGTGTACATTTGCCAGACAAGGAGGTGAGGTAGAAATCCTAGCACGCTGTTACAGAGCTCTGGGCTGTTGCAGAGGTAGTGTAATGCAGCCTTCCTCTTCCCTCCTCCCGCAGGAAGCACACTACTGCGTTTCCCGTAAGCATTTTGCCAGTGAGCAGGGCTGTAAACTCCGTGGACTGCAGCCTGGAAACTACAGTGTCCGTATACGAGCTACATCACTGGCTGGAAATGGCTCATGGACAGAACCCACCTATTTTTATGTGGCCGATTACTGTGAGTTCATTTTTCTTTTCCAGCATGTAATTCCTGATAGAAACCCAGGTTATTTTTGGAAGTTGGGGGGTTTAGCAAGCAGTGCACAGGGAACTGTAGGGGGTTGTAAAATATTTACCAATACATCTACGTTCCAGAAACTGAAATGACTTAGAAATGTGTGGCTTTTCTTCATGTAGCTGTTGAACAGCAATTGAGTTCTCACTCTGACCAGCCCCACGTTCTGCATCTGATGTAGCCTCTAGTTTCCTATTTGTTCTAATTTATTCAAGGAGGGGGAATTTTATTGAGGAAAAGACTTGGATTTTGCACCTGTGTAATACCTCCAACTCTCTCTTTCTCTCTTAGTGAATGCTCAGCCTAACATTGCTGTTATAATTGTTCCAATTATTTTTGCCATAATAATTGCTGGAATTATCGGAGCTGCTTACGTGCTGGTGAAAAAGAGGTGAGTGCAATTTTATGTTGTTTCCACCAGAACAAGCAAAACTTACATCCAAAGATTTTGTTCTATTTGTTGTAAGTAAATCTGTGGTTGTTTTCTAATTTATATAATGATTGCAACATTAATTTAGTTTAGGAAATATTTTGTGCCTTTGGAAATTGGGACAGTTTGTATTTGCTGCATGCTTTGGGAATTAAGCAAACTACCTTCAAGTTGTACTGAGTCAAAGGCTGCAAAAGTGCTGAAGAATTTGTGCCTCTCTTCCAGACAAACCGAAGGACCAACCGGACCACTCTACGCATCCTCTAACCCCGAATATCTCAGCGCCAGTGATGGTGAGAGCAGTGAGGGCTTTCTTTGGGGCCTTATTTCTCATATGGTCATTCAGGCAGTGCAGCAGTGTGGGACCGGCATGGTCTTTATGGAGTTTTTCTAGTCTTTTTTAAATAATTTATACCCATGGTATCCTGTGGCAGCGCTACACAAGGCTGCTACAGTAATGGCTTTCAAAAGATACTTGCTCAATGCAAAAACATTTCCTTCTGCTCAACAGTCTATGTCCCCGACGAATGGGAGGTTCCACGAGACAAGATCACTCTCCTCCGAGAGTTGGGACAGGGCTCCTTCGGCATGGTGTACGAAGGGATCGCCAAGGATATAGTGAAGGGGGAGCCGGAGACTCGCGTAGCTGTGAAAACCGTTAACGAATCAGCCAGCCTCCGCGAGCGCATCGAGTTCTTAAATGAAGCTTCTGTGATGAAAGGGTTCAGCTGCCATCATGTGGTAAGCACCGCTGGGTGCCTCGGATGATTCCCAAGTCCCATCGCATAACTCATGGTTCTTCGGTGCTTTCAGAGCTTGGCGTTCAGCTTACAAAAGCAGCCCTTCAGCGGAGGCGGTTGATCAAAAAGAGCTGGGATCTTTCCGTGTCGTATTTTATAAAATGCATCTTTCAGAACTTCCTAATCACAACAGGGTTTTGTGGTGCTGCCCTGAGCTCTTGTTCGGGGGGTGCTGGCTTTGCTATATCCCCCTCTTTTCATAGCTGGGATCTGCCTGCTGTGTTTGGACACAACCTTGAGGGAATTTCTCCCTTATTTTCCAGGTTCGCCTCCTCGGGGTGGTCTCAAAAGGGCAGCCTACTCTGGTGGTCATGGAATTAATGGCACATGGAGATTTGAAAAGTTACCTTCGCTCTTTGAGACCTGATGCTGAGGTAAAGGCAGGAGAGAGGGAGTCTGTTGTGCCAGAGACTAACTTGACTGGGTTTTTAATACTTCTTTATTTATTGTAGAATAACCCTGGTCGTCCGCCGCCAACTCTGAGAGAGATGATCCAGATGGCTGCAGAGATCGCTGATGGCATGGCCTATCTGAACGCCAAAAAATTTGTTCACAGAGATCTTGCGGCTCGTAACTGTATGGTTGCAGAAGACTTCACTGTGAAAATTGGAGGTAAGTAGCATGTGATCAGAAGATAATTCCATGGGTCGTATTTGTTGTAAAGGCAAATATATGAAGCCCAAGACCAATGTGGCAAACACAGGTGATTTTCACTGGCACCCTTTCGAAATGCAGCAAACTTTCCTCTTTTCTTCCCTGTGAAAGAATTGTGTGGACATCAGTAAGAAAATAATCTCCCTTAGAGCCAGAGCAGCTTTCCTCGCCTTCTCTATTCTCAAACCTCTATCCAAAAAGCTTGTTGCCTTTCCAGCCTAGACTGCCTGGGGTTATCTCACTGTTCTTTGCTTTCATGAAAATTATGACAAAGAAGGTGTTGGGTACAACAACCCAAGTGTTGATAATCCTATCATTAGGTCAGGAGCCTTTTAGAAGTCATTTATCTTCCACAAGAACCACTTTTTTAACCCAAACCCTTTTAGAAATAAGTAAATACAACATTTAAAAATAAACCCAAACTGCAGAGCGTGATGGTTTTTCAGACCTCTTTGGACTCAAAGCCAAGGCAGTGGGATTTCAGGGGAAAGACAGCTCTTTTGCTTAAAGGGGATGAATAAAAACAATGTTTAATATCGATGCTATCATTAAAAGTTTTAACTCTGGAGTCTCTATCACGGCTCTGTAGAAAAAATGCAAGGAAAGGGAAAATGCTTTGAAGGTTAATCACAAGGCGACAAATGACTGCAAGTTAGGCCATAGGAGGCTTACGAAAATAGCTTGGCGTCAAAAGAAGGAAACGTTCATCTGCAGATGTCGCACAGTGAAAGTAGCAGGGAAGGAGAGCCATTTAACCCATCCCAATTGCTTTTCTCAGACTTTGGCATGACCAGAGATATCTATGAGACGGATTATTACCGTAAAGGAGGCAAAGGACTGCTGCCGGTGCGGTGGATGGCACCCGAATCATTAAAGGACGGGGTTTTCACTGCTTATTCCGATGTGTGGTAAGTGGTACTCTGCAGTCGCAGACGGATTCCAGCTCAAGAGCTCACTCTTTAGATGAGGTGCTTAGGGACATGGTTTAGTGGAGGGATGGCAGGGTTAGGTTAAAGGTTGGACTCGATGATCTTAAAGGTCTTTTCCAACCAAAGCGATTCTATGATTCTATGATTCTTTTAGCACGCGTGGTTTAAGTTATGAATTGCCGACTTCCTCAGAGTACAGACCAAACCCATTGTTTTGAAACCCCCTTCTTTAAAATATAGTTGTGTTCTTTTAATGTACATGTTCCCCCAGATAAGCCTGTCACTTGTGGATCTCCAAGATGTTTTATTCTCACCAGGACTCCTCTCTTTCTTAGGTCATTTGGTGTTGTACTCTGGGAAATAAGCAGTTTGGCAGAGCAGCCGTACCAGGGACTCTCCAACGAACAGGTGCTAAAGTTTGTAATGGATGGAGGATACCTGGATCAGCCGGACAACTGCCCAGAGAGGCTGTAAGTAGTAAAGCAGGGGACAATCGACCAGGCTGCACTCTTTCACTAAAGTGTGGCCAACAAAGGGGGCATGAGGCACCTCTTAACCCTTTCCCTGTTGGGGAGGAGCAAAACAGAGTTCAGTGAGCCACCTCTCACAGAAATTCAACCAATGCATCCTTAGTGATCCAGGAATTAAAGACCTGAGCCAGCCTGTTTCACTAGAAGGGAAATCAAACCAACCAACCTGGACCTTAACGTTGCAAGTACAGATTCAGGAGCAGAAAGTACAAAGCACAGGAAAAGCTTAAAATACAAAGAAGCACTGTATCAGTTGCCCAAACAAAATGTTTTTCCTCCGCTCCAGACAAGTGGATGGCAGTTGGCTTAGGTCACGTGGCAAAGCCTGGCCACTGTCTGCATCCACGTGGCTGCGGAGGCTGGAGAGCAGCTTGTTAATCCCAGGTCTGCTGAGGTTTTCTGTAATTCATCTCTCTGTGCTATGTAAATAATCTTGAGAATTTACAAGAACTTTTTACCGCTCATTTTCAGAAATCCAATTTAGGAGGGAGAGGCAGGAGAAGGCTGTGCTGAGCCAAGGGCTGTTTATCGTGTCCGAGGCCTTTTCATTTCTGTTTCAGACTCATTGCCCAGCTTAAAGTGCAAGGCTAGGCTGCAAGGTTAGGGAGAAAAGAGGGCACTGTGTGCACAGTGAAAAACACCTCGCGGAGATTGCAGGCTGACGCCAGACGTTCTCCTGCGCCGGGGTTAAGGGTTGTTCTCTGCAGCTGCTCGTGACATTTTCTGTCTGGAGGTTGCTGCGGCCCCCGCTCTGCCAGCACGGCTGCATACCCAGATGCTCCCTAAGCTGCTTCTCTCAGAGTCATTAAAAAAATCCCATTACTAAGTGTTTAACCTGAGCTAGGGTGTTTTGACAGAGGGGTGTGAGGAGCCACTGCTGAAGCAGCGTACAGCGGGGAGGGGCAACCTGGTAACCTCTTACCCCAGCCCATTTCTGGCCAAAACAGCACTTCCAGAGTCAAAAATAAACATGTTTTGTGAGTATCCTTATGAAAAAAGCCTGCTGTCCTGGCCATTCGTCTCTCGTGGCCAGTTACAAACTCCAGTTTGAAACTTTATTTGTACTTGTAAGTTCTTTCTCTGTGGTGTCTGATAACATACGACCCCTTGCCGCAGCCTTTCTTTTGGGTGGGGTGTTTACAGGACCTCTGTCCTCTGCACAGCCTCCTGTTTTCCTTGAAGCTTTAGGAGCTTTGTTATCTTTCAGGCTGAGTTAAAATTAAAATGGGATGAATTAAAAAATTGTGACCTGGCTATAAGTGCGTGTGCGCATACTGAACTGCAGCCCTGTTTCCTTCGGAAGCTGAGTTAAGAACAATTGAAGGAATTGGAAGGAATTTTTGATCTAGACAGAAATAGAGAAAAAGGAGTGTCAGGATCTACAGGCAAATATGGAGAGTGGCAAGAGAACAAATTCGGTTGGCGTGTCGGAGGGGTAGCGTGTCTGGTGGGTGGTCTGACATGGATGCCAGTCTCGGTCTGTGCCAGCCCTGCCTATGTGAAATTGTTTTCTTCCTTCCCCTGACTCGTGTTTGTCCTGATCTAGGCACAGCCTGATGCAGATGTGCTGGCAGTACAACCCTAAAATGCGCCCCACCTTCATCGAGATCATCGAGATGCTGAAGGAGGACTTGCACCCCAGCTTCCATGAGGTCTCGTTCTTCTACAGTGAGGAGAACAAACCTCTGGAGACAGAGGAGTACGAGATGGACTTTGAGAACATGGAGAGCATTCCCCTCGATCCCTCCTCGTACTCGCAGAGGGACAAAGTCCTGGGGCGGGACAATGGACCCTCCATGGCCCTCAAGGGGAACTATGAAGAGCACATACCTTACACTCACATGAACGGTGGCAAGAAAAACGGGCGGATTCTCTCCATGCCCAGGTCAAGTCCTTCCTAACGCTTCCTGTTTGGCCCAAGGGTTGTGTCTGCTTTTTTTCCCCTCCACAAATCTCAGGACTCTTGTTATTGCTGCCACAGTGTATGACACACATCTACAGACTCTTCAGATTTTTAATCATCTTATGATTAATACCTTTTTTTTTTTTTGCCAAGTTGACTGGTTGTCAGTGGACTTATCTGTGAACATAAATGGAAGAGGTTTCCATGGCTGCTGTCCCTTCTGTAACCATGGTTTCAAAACAGGAAGCGACCGTGTGAGTTAAACTGAAGGAGGAGCATCCACGTTTGCCAACAAAAGACGTGAAATTTTCTGGTATCTGAGCTACAGCGTAACGGTGCGGAACAAAACTTCTGCAGGACAAAAGCATTTCCAGTAGAATTCCAGGCTTTCAGGCATACTCTTCACTACGGCTGAAGGATTCAACACATCAGTCGGACGCGCCAGATCCTCAGATTGACCAATAGCTGCTGCTTTCATACTTTTTAAATGGGTTAAATCCCAGGGGTGCGTGCGTGTGTGTGTGTGCGCGTGTGTGCAGTATATATATGTGGGGTGTATATGTATAGCAAAATATACACTTCTTTTTTTTGTACATAAGTTTTGTATGTTCTCACAGAAGCTTTCCTCTTCTTGGAAGTGTGTACTTATCTTTTTTTTCCCATTTCCCTGGAGTGACTGAATCCTAAACAGATTATTTTTATACTAAGGACTCTTGGGAGTAGGTTTTCTCTCATTAACAAATGAGGAAAATGTGCTGGGAGCCAAAGGAGCAGAAATCTGAGATTTGTGGGTACTTTCAAGACCAAACGAAGTAGGAGTCCCCTGACCTGAGACGCAGAGTTTTTTGTCCTTACAGTGTTGAGTATATATATTGTTTGTTGTAACATATTTAAAAATGTCTTTAGTTTAAATTTTAACTTCATATAAATTATTGACTGTTTATGATCCTTTTGGGGAGGGGAGAATTTGGGGGATTGTTTGGTCTTAAAGTGGTCCAAAGATTTCAGAATGAACTAATTTTAGCCAATTACCCTTTCAGGAGCTGTGAGGCGCGTGTTAAGTTTATACTTGATGTGGCTTTATAATAGTTTCATGATTTATACAGTGCGGTCAGCTGGCTCCAGTCGAAGCCTTGAGATAAAGTAGCTGGGACTTCACTTGGTTGTTGGGGGCTGAAGGACACCAGAACATCCCGGTCCCGAGTCCTGCTACTCCTTTGTCCCCGCATCCCTTGCTTTGCCTTCTGTGCACACTTGTGCTGCAGAAGCAGCCGGAAAGAGAGGACGAGTAAGAACTCTAACCGAAAAAAAAAAGAGACACTAAAGCCAAGCTAAAGGGAGGAGAGCGCAAGGCTCTTGGCTCTGCACGTGAAGCAGAAGCTGAATGTGACTGTGGTGAGCTACCTGCTGCCTGTCTGCTGCTGCTCGGGCGCCTGGCCTCGTGCTGCCTGCAGGCCTTCGATGTTTTCCTGAGATACCGCGCTGTGTCCTGCACACTTCCCGGGACGCGTGCGTTAGCCACTGCTTTCAGCTCTTCGGGATGTCAACTTTTCGTCTTCTGGACTGTGCTTTGTTTTGCTGCTGTTTGCATAAAAGACAGAGCTGATCAGCATAAGATGTTTAGAAAATTAATTGTGCAACTAAACGTGTCGCGTAGTGATGAAGGGAGTGTGCTGGCAGGGAGAAGTGCTAAAGCAAGAAATGAAGATTCTCGATGTTGCAGGCCCTTGTCATACAGGAGGTGCTTGTAGAAGGGGAGAGAGATGCTCGGTCCTCCACTTCTCCTCCTGGAGAAGTCCCAAGAGCCAGGTTCTGCCCTCTGCCAGGAGCAAACGAGGTTCTGACTCAGTGAGAGTGGGGACGCCAAGCTGGGGGTGTGAGTTCTTATTCCAGCCCGGGCAGCGCTGCTGATTTCTCCATGTAGTGAAAGGAAAGGGGCTGGCATTCGCAGGGGAGCGCCTCTCCGAGCCGGCTCCGCTCGGCCACGCTGTAGCTGAAGCGGTTGGTGCAACAGCGGGGGAGGACGGCGGACTCTGAGCACCACCACGAGCTGTCGGCCCTTTGCGCTGGTCGAATTGGGTCAGTTCGGACGGAGGTGGAGGGTGCAGGTTGCTCACAAAGTTAGGTGGGAAATAGACGGTCCAGCCGTGGGTGAGAACCTTCGATTTCAAAAGGCCTCGTTTACAGTTCTTCTGCTTTACAAAGTAGTAACTGTTCAGCAGCTCTATGCTACACTGCAGGAAAGAAGACATATTCTCACACTTTTCTAAGGAAGAGAAGTTTTTCTTATTAGAATTTTTTTATTTATTTTAATATATAAAACACTGTAAAAAAAAAAAACCAACAAACAATTTGTTTTCTTAAACACACAGACCGTGTAAATTTGTATCCATAAAATCTTGGCAAGTGGATGTAGTGGGATTATTTTTGTCCTGTTCTGGTGCAGTCTACCTCAGTGTTTCTTAAGGATATTTTTACTACTACGCACCTCTAAACCTGTTTAAATATTCTGGTCTGGACCTATTGTGGACCAGGGAAAATCAATATCAGCAGATTCCAATACTAGGGACCATTCACTGAAGGGAATGGGTAGGAGAATGGCTCGTCACTGTTTGTCGCTAATCTGAGCAGTAGTGACCAAAGGAACTGATTGACAAATTTGGATCGGATACTCTGGGAGCATCCTCTTTGTTCTGCTGTGATTAAAAGAAAAAAAAAACAGAATAAAAGAGCCATTTAAATGTTTGGACTTTAGTGAACTAATGGCCTAAGAGGAGCAGACCACTTCCTTCTAGAGCAGCATTTGCCAGCGTGGAGCAGGGGCTGTGACATGGATTGGGATGTCTCGGTCACTGCCCTTCTCACTGGGCACAGGTAATCCTGAGTCCTGCCGGTGGGATGCGACTCCTGAAATAAACCTCTCCCGTTGTGCTGACATTTTAAATTGCAGCGATCATAGCTGGGGGAATAGCAGATCTTTCTTTTATATAAAACAAACCTTGGAACCTTGTATTGGGTCTGGCTTTTCGACTTGGTTGATATTGGTTGGCCCTCTGAGTACACACGAGTTGCAACGCTCAGATTACTGAACAAGGGAATATGTGTTTTGCTTTGTGGACAGGCAGTCCATTCACATGGCTCATGGCGTCATCTTCACTCTGCACCACACGGAGCGGTTGTTTATACCCAGTACTGTGCGTAAAGATTATTCCCGTCATCCTTTCGACATTGTACCAAGGGTGAGGAATGGTACTAGCGGTGAGGCTGTCATTTTTCCCCTTTTTAAAAAACAAATAACACTAGCGATTGCCACTCGTGGCTGTTAAAGATTACCCTCATCTATAGAATTAGGAAGAATAAATGCGCATCATTTGTAAAGCCCAGCTCTCGCTTCTAGAAAATCCTTTACTCCCAGCCCGCAGCCGACACATTGGTCTCTGTTGTTGGAAGATCCTCGCCCTGGGGATGCCGAAGTCCCTCGCTTGGATCTGGCCGATACCTGTTCAGAGACCCCGGGGGTCGCGTACAAGTTGAGATTGCACGCGCTCAGCAAAACCTGCTCCGTGCGGGGCGTTGCAAAGGACTCGTGCCTTCGTCGGGGGAGCTGCCGCTGTTTGCTCTGATGAGATCCCCGTCGGGGTGAGAATATCACAGCTGCCGCGGAAGCACAAGCACTCGCTGCTGCTGAGTGATGAGGAGGAGCCAAGTGATAGCGCAGAAGAGCAGGTAGAGTGGCTGGGCCCCTGACCAGCAGGTGGGAAGCTCTTCCTTTCCTTGAGGTAGTGTTCATCGGAGGGTTGGGTCCTGCCCTTCCGTGGGCAGAAAACATCCCGCTGGCAGTGCAGGGCGGCAGGACAGACCCTTCGACCTGTTCCGGAGCAGCTGTAGCCTCCTGTGCACAGTCCAGGGACAGGGAGGGTACCAACAAGTAGCCAGAGCTTCGCTATCTCTCCAGCTGATGAAGCAGGAGGTATAAGAAACAGCTTTCTGTGCTCTGCTGTGTTTTCACTGAGCAGATGTTTGAAGCGTGAGACCGGGGAGGTTTCTCCGAAACCTTTGCACATGAAATTCAGTTGCCATTTCCTGAACGCCTCTTGCCAATCTGGTACTTCTCTTGCAGTACAGCGCAGCATCGCAACGCTTGGCTGCTGGGTTAGAAACGCGTCTTTCTTGGCTGCTTGTAAATACTCTATTGTGTTGTAAAATAGAAGAGCTAATAACATAAACTCTGTGCCAGCACTGGGTTGGGAAAAGGGATAGGAACTAGACCGCGCTGCAACGAGGGTATCTTCTGTTGATCGTAAAGCAGCTGTGTTGGTATGGAAGAGGCTGCTTTTAGGTTGCTCAAGGGTACTCTTAATTTATGGATAGTATCTCTCTTTCCTCCTAAATTTGTATTATAGCGATGGGACACTTGGCTTAATTTTAGTATGTCGCATATAACGTTGGTATCTCTTTGGAAAAATGGCGAAGTCGCTTGCTGTGTTACTGACCTAACTATGATGAAGGCAAGTAGGAAGAGACAGGAGCGAGAAGGGTGCTGTCGGTTATTCCTGAGCCTCTGGTTTAGGGGAGGGAGAGAGGCAATCGAGTTCCCTCTTAACATCACTGTGATACGAAGATGGACCCTGAGGTACTCCGGGCCCTTCCCTGCGAGCAGTGATTCCTGATACCAAGACTGGAACCTTGTTTTACAAGTCAGAAAGTAAAATATCTTTGTGCCATAAAAACCTTACTCTCAAGGCTGTGCTAGGTGCTCCCGTGATCCCTGTGAGATCGGTTCAGAGCCTGGAGTGAGCAAGAAACTGCAGATAAACTCTCTGATCCTCTCGCTGTGTCCCAGCCTCCCCCAAAGCTGCCCATCGCTGTGGGGAGACGCAGGCACGGCCACGGCAGGAACCCCTTTCCCTCTGCGAAACGGCCGATGCCCCTCGTAGTTTCCTGTGGTCCAGGGAAAGAAACTGTTGAATGGATTGGAATCAAGAAGTAGTTACTTCAGAAAGACATGAAATTCAAAATACGACTAGTTTGGTATTTGTCTGAACTTAATTGAATTTGGCCTTTTTATTACCTTCTGCTTGGCTCTGTGTTACCTCTGCTTGGGTTCTGTATGTGAATGTTGGTGTAAGAGCATTGACACGTTCAACCTGTTCTGTTCCGGCTTGCCTTGTTCCGGGCATCACAAGGGTGAAGCCAGTCGTACAATTGACTTTTGGAGGAACCTGACTGTTCCAAAGCAATTCTAAAGCTACCGGTTTTAGCAAATCTGCTGTCATTAAATGTGTATTTCTTTTTAATATGAAATGACTTGTCCTTCTTGAAAGTAAGCACTTATTCTTGCAGTTTCAGCAAATTAACTGCAGCACAATGCAAGCTATAAGGGGACAGGTAGAGAAATGACTTTTTAAATACTGTATAATAAAGTTAGTATTAACTCCTACAGCGTTGTTATTTTTCTGCCAACAGATTTGCAATCGGCAAGAAATTCTGTTAGTCGCTTTGTTCCAAGCCCAGCGTTCCAGCTGATGGTACTAAATAGTTTCTTTTTCTCAGACTGGAGAGTCCCTGTGGGAGCAGGGTCCGGCCGGCTGGGAGGACCCGGGGTAGCTCTGGCAGCCGGAGAGGAGCCGTCGGCGGAGCTCAAACGTGGGCACAGCCGCGCTCGCTTCGCTGAGTGCCAGCCCCTGTTAAGTCCCAGCATCACCAGTAAAGCCTGAGCTCAGGATTAATTACCTGAGATGTCTGAGCTGGACTCGATACCAAAGCTCTTCTGTTAATCCAGATTCTCCCAGCAGCATCCAGGAACACTTCCACCACCTCAGTGTCTGAATTATTCTCCCGTAACCGAGTCCTGTCAAAACTGGCTGACAGAGGATTTTAGAAACGCCACTTGTAAATCTGAAAAGATGGGAGAAGATGGAACATTATTTGAAAAGGAAAAGCATTTCCTTTTGCTTGGTTTTGGGCAATGGTTTTATTCGTGGAGTATCAAAGCAGTGGTTTGTGTTTGAGGACCTGCATGGGTGGGGGTGCTGGGGCTTTACCAAACAGCCAAAAGCAAATGCTTTCTGCTTGCAAGTAAATAAACTAAAGACAGTTTCAGTTACGTGTTAAGTGATGATGTTCTGTGAAGTTTTCTTTTTTTTTTTTTTTCTGTTTAATCTTGCTGCTCCCACCTTTCTCTCTGCATATCAAAGGTTCCAGAATACCAATAGTACTGCAGATACCTCTTGTTTGAAATAAAGGATCATATGTGCCATGATTTTTTTTTTTAAAAAAGGAAGAAAAAAAGAAAAACCTTCCCCCTTGATTTATTTTTTTCAATGTTTTCATATATGAGCCAAGCAGTGACCTGTACCGAAGAGACCTTTGCATATTAAGAAAAAAAAAAAACCTTGCTGTGTGTCAGAATATTGAAATTAATTGTTTATATTAAAATTCTGAATAAATTATCCAAGAATAACTGTTCATTTTGTGTCTGCTGTCCGTGCAGCACTGAACGCTGCTTCACCACAGAGAAAGCGCTAAATTTGTGCCTTGGAATAAGCAATACTTTCAGTTGCAAAATGAAGGGTGTTAAGAAAAAAAAAAACAACCCGATCTGCCAATTATAGGCTTGTGGTCTGAAACCAGTTTAACCCCTCTGCCTGACAGCCTGGGCCGTCCGCGCTGGGCTGTGTCCTCACCGTGGAGTTCTCGGCAGCCCGATGCCATCGGGTAAACATTGGTAAAGGGATTCCTTCTGCCTGGAACGGCGAGAGCTGCCTCTCTGTAACGCAATTCTGTTAGGTCCACGTGCGCGGACCCAGGCTTCCCTCCCCGTAGGGGGACAAACTCCTGCCCAGGCAGTTGTTGGAGGATCTGCTTCATCCCTGTCCCACAGCTGAGCAGCGGAAGCTGGGTTTGCACCAGGAACCATCTCCCCTCCTGTCCTGCAGCAGGCCACTCTGGAAGCGTAAAATCTTTCTAACTTCGATCTTGTTTTGTTTCACCAGAGGTGAGATTTCCTTCCTGATCAGCTGCGTCAGCGAGGCGGGGGACTTACTGGTGCTCTTTTCCTTCTCACTGTACTTGGCCGCTCAGTTAAGATATCCTGCTTCCCTTCCATTCACTTCAGTGTCGCGCTGGTCCCCCTCGCCTCAGGATTGCCACTGCCCGTGTCTGTGGGAGCCACGGCCAGTGCAGGCTCCTCCCGGGAGCTGATGGCCCAGCAGGATGGCACAGCAACACAGCTGGTGGAATTAATCATTTTGGCCTAATATTTCCTGCCCCGTGGCTCTGTCCAGCCACGGGATGGTGTGCCCGGCTCCCTCGCTGACAGCCTGCGCTGTAGCCCTGGCTCTTTACGCCTTGCCCTGGCAATGGTCCTTCCCTGCCCGACCTGAACGTGCTACCGCATGGTTCGGGGCTGCTCTGGACCCTCCTGGAGCTCTGCTCTGCACCGCGTCTGACCTGCCCTTCAGGGATGTCGTTTGACATTTGTGCAATGAAGTGTTATAGAGATGTGTATAGAAGCTGCTTTTTCCAAGGGGGTCGAGGAAAATCCTCACTGCGCTCCTCACCCCTGTCCCTGACAAGTTCCAGTAACTCCTCAGCCCAGGGCTGGGATGGGGATGATGTTGCTGGTTGAACAAAAAGCGTGCGGTGCTGATGCCACCTAGTGCCTCTGAACGTGGGCCTGGATGAGGCACGCGGAGCTGGCCCTGCTCTGCCCACCGCCCCGCGCCTTTCGGGCACACCAAGAAGCTCAGCTGGATTTCAGCTCTTCTAAACCCATCTGGAGTTCTCCTACCGTGAGAGGGATGAGAAACAAAGTAGTATTTTAAGATGTTTTGGAGTTGCTGCTTCTGGCACAGGCTTGTTCTCTGGGGATCCTAAAATGCAAAATTAAGCAAAACCACAAAACTTGCTGTCATGGGAGGTTTGCTGCCTGCTGGGCTCTCTGGGATGTGTGCGGAGGCTGCCGAGGCTTGGCCAGCCCTCGTGCCGTTATCCCTCGTCGATCTTCCAGGCTGCCTCCACAGCTCCGCTTCGGTAACCCCCAAACCATGTCAGACATGGGGCAGGAGGAGGAGATCTCGTCCTCACTGGAGCTGGGGACAACTCCACCATTCCGTCAGCTGGGGCAGCTGCCCGGTATTAGGTATTCAGGAGCAGCCCTGATCTCTGATAGTAATTGAGCTCTTGTGGACTTCAGAGAAATTAAACCTTAATTCCTTTTTGCTCTTGTGGTTTCCTGGAGCACGGGGTAATTGCTATTCCAAGTGCTGCCAAAGCTGCGGTCTCTGAGTAATTGGAGTGTGAGAGGATCTTGTTCTGATTAGGGCTTGGCTGGGGCTGGCGTGTGCTCGGGGCAGTGGGATGAGGAGCGTGTGCTCACCAGCCCACAGGGCTTGTTGGGAAGGAGCAAATGGCCATGCCGAAAAACCTGAGCCCGGGCTGTGCCGGGGGCTCTGCCTGCCGAACTGCATGCGGCGAGGGCAGGGGGACCACTGCCTCGTCCCTCACCTGCACGTGTGACTGTGGCCAGCACAGGCGTTTCTGTGCTTTGCTATCGCTTCATCCCATGTAAGATCAATACCTGCTGGGCTTCAGGGTCTCTGTTGCTGCCTGAGGTCAACCCATGACAGCGAAGGCGAAGGATGCATTAACAGGAGCCCTGTGCGAGGCCTCACTGCCCCTGGCAGGAGGCTAACGAGCGATGGTGCAACGAGCCCGCGGGCACAACCTTTGTGTGCCAGGCTCTCACAGCACACACAAATCGGTTTTTCTCTGAACGGAACAGGAAGCAGTTTGCGGCAATTGCTGTCCTCCCAGGCATCACTGGTTCAGCGGCTCTCCCAGCCCCCGTACTGGGTGCTTCGGGGTCCACCCCCCCCCGGGTGATTCCGCTGGACCCTCCCAGAGCTCCCATGAGGGTGGGAGCGAGCGTGGGGTAGCACCGGGGCTGCCGTCAAAGGAACTGCAGCATGGGAGAGGCGGGTTTGTTTGTGCCATCGGAAAGGGGAAGCGGTGAGATGGTTGAGCCAGAGGCCCTCGTGAGCAAACCAGCCAAGGGGCTGCTGCTTCCCCGATGAGTCTCCGCTTCTCGCTTTGCTCCAGCAGCTGAAGAAGAAGCCGGGGTGGTCAGGTGCAAGCGTGCACGGTGAGCTCGCCAGAGGGATGCCTCCAGCCCTCCGGGTAAGTCGCTCTCTGCATGAGCTCCATCCCACAACAACGGGGCTGTCCCTCACCTTCCTCAAGGCCTTGTGAGGAAGCAGCTTGTCTTGAAGCCAAAAGCCCAAGTGCTGGGTTTCGTTCAGCCTCCCTCCCCCCCTGCAAGCACTCGAAGGCAAAACGTGGGCTGGGGAGCCTCAGCCTACGAGGAGCTTCACCCTGCGAGTGCAGAGAAGATGAAGGTCGGGGTTTAACCCACAGCATGTCCGCGTGGCTGGCGCTGGGGCAGCGCCGGGGTGGCTGAACACCCCATGGGTGCTGCTCTTGGCTCCTGCTGTGCCACAGCTGAAGGTTTGCAAGGGCACCTTGGCACTGCCCGCAGCTGGGTTTGGGCTGGGCACAAGAGGGGTCTGTGCCTGGCTCCCCCAAATCCTCCTCCAAACTGCCCACTGCAGGGCTGGGCAGCCGTGTTATCGGGGAGATCAAAGCAGAGGGGATGTGGGGAGAGTTGTGCTTGGCAGATGACGCTTTGGGGTTTGTGGCCAGGCAAGGGAAAGGCTCTTTGCCACTTGCCTTTGCATAACAGCAGCCCAGCGTGGGCTCCATGCCATGGAGGTGCCTGTGCCCATTCCATAACCGGCGCAGCTCTGCTCAGCGAGGGCACAAGCGTGAGCTGAACAGCGGGGAGAAGGTTCGGTCTGGTCCAGGAGCCCAGCAGCCATGCAGGGGTAAAATTCAGCTTCTTCAGCCTAATCGAGGGGTTGGGAGCAAAGTTTGGAGCCAGTCTGGGCTGTGGGGCTGCTGCTGATCAGGAGCAGCAGCCTTGGAGACCTCAGGGTGGGGAGTTTGGTCTCTTGGGGCAGTCTGGAGACAGCCGAGAGCTCCCCTCACCTCCCTGCATGGGGGAGCTGAGAAGGGCTTGGAGAAAGGTCCCTGCCAGGGGACAGGGACTTGCTGCGAGCTGATGCTGATGTTGCGGACAGACAGGGTCTTGTGCCTTCCCTTGCAGAGGCTCTGCCAGGGCACTTGGAAACGATGCCAAAGGTGCAAATATCAAGCTTGGGGTCTTAACTTTTCCCCTCCATTTCCCAGGTGAAGGTGCTGCCCCCACAGAACCACCTTAAAGGTGATGGTTTATCAGGCTGACAGCTGATCATCGTGAGTGGAGCAGGGAGGTTTCCGCCGAGAGGGGAAGGGGGTTATGGTGTGTTAACAGCGTGTTTTCTGCTTCCATCTGCAAGCCCCGAGCAGCGTTCAGGGGGGCTGTGTGTGCTCCGGGGCCACTAATCCCTGGGGCCCTGCTGTAGGAAGTCACTGACCCATCACACAGGTGGGAACGCTAGAGACCAGGAATTACTCCCTGGCTACAGCTTCCATCAGCTGATACTTCTGACAAAACACTTGGCTCCTCCACTCCCCCCTTGGCAGCCCCTGGGCTGCAGCCTGCAGCACTGCCTTAGACCGTGCTGAGCTCTGCCGTGCTCTGCGCTGTCGTCTCCTGCCGGGGGTAATACCTTGCACAGGGCTCAGAGGGCTCCCAAATGTCAGACTCGCTGCTCAACCACTCCTGGCCATCGTTCTCCAAGCGCTGGAAGAAGAGATGGTCCTTTAAGCGAGGTAATGGCCTGTGCATGGGGAGAGCGGGCTGAGCCGTGTGTCGGGGCTGGGCTGCTGCAGGGCGGTCGGCAGAGCCTGTCCCAGATGAGCAGGTAGCAAAAAAGGGTTGGGGTCCCCAGGCAGAGCTTGGTGTTGGGTGCACCCTGCCCCTCTCCGCAGGGGACACTGCATAAGCATTGGTTAATGCTTTTCCTTCCGTTTCGTCTTCTTTTCAAGGCACATGAATGCTTTTAGGAGCTGGGTAATGGGTTAAATATCAGCCTTCTGGTTTTGTAATAAATTCGTTTCGTTGCTGCCAGTGAGCTGGAGGTCCCGGTGTTTGCAGACGGCTGTCTCTGCACGGCTGCCTGGCGGGGGCTGAGCCTTATGTCGAGAATTTGGTGTTTGAGCAGATGCTGGGGAACAGATTCCTCCAGCCTTTCAGAGAGGGCTGATGAGCAGAGCCCCCGCGTTCGGAGCACAGTCGGAGCCGTGGCGGTTTGAGTGGCACAGGCCGGGCTTCATAGTGTCCGACAGCAGGGACGGGAAATGCCAGCACTGGTGTGAACTGGCCTCATTCCTGCATGCAGTGCTGTGACTTGGAAAGAGGGAAGTGAGGACCCTGGGAAACAGGACATTTGCAGTCCCGGAGGAGCTGGACACTGCTGTCCTTGCCTGCAAACATGGCCTTCAGGCTGATGCTTTTGGGTACGTTTATCTGTGGCATTAGAGCTCTTGCTACTCTTTCTGTCATTGTTCCCCTTCCTCCCCCCCCAGTTCTCTTCC
>NW_009259329.1:2155429-2157026 GCF_000687185.1 Egretta garzetta
ATTTGCTGGAGACCAATAGCCAAACCAAACGAAATGGTCAAAGGAAGGTTAATTCAGAGCAGGAGGCAGGGTCACACAGGCTCTGATCTGCAGTGAGCCCCAGGCAGCTCCCCCGAGCCCTGGCTAGAACACCCCGCTCCAGCCTTACCAGTGCTGTGCCTGCTGGGGCAGTTATGGGCTCACTGGGAAGGCTCACTGGGCTAATTCCTGTTAATAAATAAATTGACCTCGCAGTGCTTGCAAAGCACCGAGTGCTTTGGAGAGTGTCCCCACGGAGCCCTCTCCCCCCAGCGTGTGCTCGCAGAGCAGTTTGTCCCGCCAGGGCTAGCAGGCACAAAACATTCGGGTCGTACTCAGCTCCTCTCCTGGCGCTGGCTTTCTGCACCGTGGCACTCGCCGGTCTGTGTGGGACCTTCCCTCCGAGCCCGGCAGAGTCACTGGAGGAAGCTGCACCGTGACTCTTTCTTGTGACTTGGCAAGTATTGGACGGGCTGCAAATCCCTCTCTGCCCCACCGAGACCGTTCAGCTGGGAGAGGGCCGAGGACCGGGCTGGCTCCCCACTCCCCTGGCCCTTCGTGCCCAAAACCCAGGCCCCAAACGCAGAGATAAGACAGGACCTCACTGTACAGTGTGTTACAGTGTTGGACAGCTTATCTTCTCCCCTCCTCCAGCCCGGGCCGCATGAGCCAATCCCCACCGCTGCCAGCGGTCGATGATGTGGGGCCCAGACCAGGCGAAGAACTGTGCTTCATCCCATTTTGGCGCAGCGAGCTTAGCACTTGCTTTGCAGAGGTTTTTACCCTACAGCTCTGGACACCCTGCAGGGCAGTACGTAAAGGGCACTGGTGCGGGGCCAGCAGGGCAGGAGCCAGAAGGAGACCGAATCATTTTTGTTTCTTTTCTGTGATGCTCTCTGTGGTTTCCCAACAGTCTCTACCCCTGATTGCTGGGAAATGCCCAGACACTCTGGTCTTTCCTTCCTCCTGGGATTTTTTCACATAGCAGAACTGACCAGTGCCTTTGTCCTGCCGCGTTTGGTGTGGCCTTTCCCCAGTGGAAATGCAGAGAGTGTTTGATGCTTGGAGGATGTGACCTGCATGGCGAGAGCTCGCATCCGTGTTTCCTCTGACGTCTGCCCTGCCAGCGCCAGCCTGGCTCCAGGGTCACCCCGGGACCCGCAGGATCCTGCACTGAGCTGCGAAGCAGGCAGGTGAGGACGGGCCACTGCTGGCAGAGCTTGTTCCAGTACTGGCTGCTCTGCTGCTGTCTCCTCCGGTGACACTTGTGGGTCCATCTCCAGTGACCAGCCGCCCGAGGGAAATCAGCAGAGGCAGTTGCAGGAGGGAGGTTTCAGGTGTAGGTCTGAAATGGAAATATTTAAATCTTTATTGGGCTCCCAGTGGCTTTGCGTGCAGTTACAGCAGCGTGGGGTTTTCTTCCTTGAGAAAAATCAGCTCAGCTGGCTGATCCCACTGTCCCCACAGCATCAAAACCCCTGAGACTGTCCCGGACTGTCACATGCAGTGGACGCCTGTCACTACTTCCTTCCTCCCCACACAGGAGCCCAGAGTCATCATCTCGCCTGCCGGGAAACTC
>NW_009259329.1:2157630-2162949 GCF_000687185.1 Egretta garzetta
AGTCATCATCTCGCCTGCCGGGAAACTCTGGCAAATCGCAGCAGAGCCCCGCTCGTGTGCAGGAACCAGCCCAGGCAGCGATGCTTCCTCCCCAGCTCTGCCCTGGGAATTCCTGTGATGAGGCTGCTCCCTGCAGCAATAACCTTTTATGGTTCCCAGACAGAGGCAAATTAAGCAACTGCAATACCAAATCTGCTTAGTGTTCCCCTAAAGCAAACAGCGTACGTTCTCAAAAGTGTCGTTTTGTCGTCCCGTCACCAGCTTCAGCTGAGCAAAGGTGACCGCTGCTGTCTGCCAGCACCTGGGAGCTAAGGTGGCCTGTCCCCTTACCACCACGCCGCAGCCAGACGGAGTGTAGGTCCTTCCAAACAGGCTCGAGCGCAGAGTCCAGGAGCCACAGGAGGCTCCAGAGTTTGCCATGCTTGCTGGTATACAGGTGACCAACTCGATCGTGGATATAGGGGTGTTTGCAGCCCCTCAGACCTGCCTCCCTCCTCTGCAATGCTCCACGCTGGCCTTTCCCTGCTCATCATGCCAGAACCTGATGCCTGAAAGTGTTTTTCCCCCGGGAGCCGCTCCAGCAGCCCCCCTTGCCCAAGCGTCCGCACAACTCGGCTCTATACACGGTGCCAGCCCAACATCAACCGCCTGAGGCGTCAGATGCGGGGAGCCCTGAATTGTCGTGTCTGGTGCTCACACATTGCCTAAAATGGTCTCCCCGTTGCTGTAGCCCCGTGCACACCGTGTGCTGCTGCCTAACGGCCACCGCTGCCGAGTTCACCGGAGGCTGGCTGCAAAACTGATTTATCGCGTGTTGAACAGGAGTGTCTGAAGCCTCCGAGGAGGATATAAGTCGTTTGGTGGGCCTGGAAGGGGTCTGTTGACTGCAGCCTACATCTTGGCCAAATCCTGAGCCCTGCATGGCACAGGCAGAGCACAGGGAATATTTTCCAGGCCTCCGAGGAGCTGACTCTGTTCCAGGGATCCACTTCAGAGCTGCAGCCTGGAGCCGGGTGCAGGCCCAGCGTAGCCTTGGCAGGATGGCCGGACCCTGCCTGGGGGGAAAGAACCTCTTTGTTTTAGCTCAACCTGTGGGCCAGGGCTCTGGCCTCTGTCAGGCCATGGCGCTTGTCAGCTCCTGCAGCTCCATCCCTGCCGCCACTCGGGGCTTTGCTGCTTTCTCTGTGGCGAGTTTGCTGCTGCAAGGCACGGTGAGGGCA
The DNA here is from genome assembly GCF_000687185.1 of Egretta garzetta. Classification (NCBI taxonomy): domain Eukaryota; kingdom Metazoa; phylum Chordata; class Aves; order Pelecaniformes; family Ardeidae; genus Egretta; species Egretta garzetta. Next base: position 2,158,851 of record NW_009259329.1, read on the forward strand.
GGGAAATCTTTTTCTTCATTCCTTTGACTTGTATGAGGGAGGGGAAGCACCATTTGTCTCTGTCCCCCTGGAACCCTCCCCGCCACTTGGTTGCTCCCCTTGAGTCCATTCTACCTTAGCCTTCATCCCAGCCTGTTTTGGGGGTTCGGTGGCTTTTACTGCCCGCTGACATCTTTGGCTGCTCTGTTTCCTACAGGCTCATGCCAAAACCTGCACTGGTTCAAACGAGTCTTCACTTCAGAAATGCTCATTTTTGATTGTAGGCTTGAATAGAGGCAATCCAGGTGCATCTGAGGAAAGCTAAAGGTGGCGTTCAACAGCTGAGTAAACCTCCACCATTTTACAGATAGAGCCTTATAGGTGTGGCTCAAGGACATCCCGGGCAGGAATTTGTCTATTAATTAAAATTGTCTTGCGAAGTAAAATCTACAGCCTTTCTAGAAAGCCTGTTTCAAATTTTCCCTGCTCTTATAGCTAGAAACTCCTTAATTAAAATAGTGCCTTCACAGAGTGTTTTCTTGCTGTATTATTTATAGACCCTCACTTGAAATTACCGCACGCATTTAAACTCACCAAACGCTCCTTAAAACAGAAAATCTGGCATCTGCAGTGTGCAGCAGGATCCAAGGAACAAACCTCCAAGCTCTCCCTCGTGTCTGCTGCCTTTTTCTAGTGGGCATCATGCAATTTCTGGCTGCGTTGCGTAGCATTAAAACCCACAGCAGGATGCAAGGTTTCCAAGAGTGCGTTTTTTAACCGTATCTTCCTCATATTAATTTTTTTATACTTGGCTTTCCTGGAGTATGATGGGTTTCTAGCAGTTTCTTGCTGTTCTTTCCCACTGGATGGATAACGGCTGCTTGCAGTCTCTCACTATTGTTCTCTGTGTCTTCAGAGATCCACCATGGTGCTTCGGCCAACAGCCTGCCTTTTTTCCATTCGCCTCAGCTGTACGTATCTCGAAGGAATAAAAGGCCTCTGTGAGTCATGCGATGGTTTAGAGATCGTGGCTAACATTTACAGTGTGTCTCGTTACATAGGAATGTGCTTCAGTCAGCTGGACCATCTATTGTACCACGAAGCACATCCAGACCTTGTTTTTGTTTCTCAATGAGTTATCAGATGCTGTACACACACTCTGGTTCACACTTGCTTAGCGTTCCTGCGTGGGGAAAATCCACAGGAGTGAGCCGGCACCAGGAGAATTACATGCTCCCGCTATTGCTCTGCGTGTTCAGTGTTGTCTGGAGTCACTAATGCGCCTCCAAGTTGGCCCTCCCAGTGGCATCCTTTATTCCTTATGGATGAAAATAAAATCACTGACAGTATTTTTATTCATAGATTTCTGTTTTAGAGGTCCATAATGTCAGTAACAGCCATCAGAATGGGCTGAAGTCTTCCGTTTTACTGTGGAAACAGCTTCTGCAGCACAGGAGATCCTACGAGGGTCTAGCTGGGATGGTGCAAGCCTGGTCTCTGCCCTTGTGTGTGCCGTGGCTGAAGGGATGAAGTTGCTGCTGTTAGGGGAGCCCTACCCCACGTTCCCATAGGACCAAGGCTGCCGAGGTCCGGAGACTGCCTGGCAGTGCCTGCCTTCAAGGGGCGAGGGAGCAGAGGGCCGCGTGGAGCATTTCAGTGCTGCCTGATGTCACCTCTCCGTGCATGGCTGATTTTATGTCCCTCCTGGCTGCCTGCTCACACGCTGTGACCTTCTTTTGTCTCACAGGGTCTGACTGCAAGCCATGCTTACAGGAATTCACTGACCACAGCACCCCTGCTTTGGAGTATCACAACCCCAAAAGCTTCCTCCCATCCCTGACTGCTGAGGATGACACCTTCTGCACCAGCATGGCTGAAGAAAAGGCAAGTGTCCTCTTCCCTTCCGCTGCCACCATGCCAGGCAGGAGCCAGGGTCAGCAAAGTGGGTGGTCAGCACCCTATTCAGAGGTGGAATAAAGATGGGGGAAAGGGGCACCGATGCAGACTATCCAGGAATGCAAGGTTATATCACTTCTGCTGCTGGGACAAATCACACCTCTGTGCTTTGCATTGGCATCAGGGGGAAGAAGGCACAGAGAGCGCTCAGGGACTGGAGAAGCCACAAAGCTGGTGAGGGGTCTGGAGCACAAGGCTTACGAGGAGCGGCTGAGGGAGCTGGGGGTGTTTTGTCTGGAGAAGAGGAGGCTGAGGGGAGACCTTATTGCCCTCTACAACTGCCTGAGAGGAGGCTGTAGCGAGGTGGGGGTCAGCCTCTTCTCCCTGGTAACGGGTGATAGGACGAGGGGAAATGGTCTAAAGTTGCACCAGGGCAGGTTTAGGTTGGACATTAGGAAAAATTTCTTCACCGAAAGGGTTGTCAGGCTCTGGAATGGGCTGCCCAGGGAGGTGGTCGAGTCCTCATCCCTGGAGGTATTTAAAAGACGGGTAGATGTGGTGCTTAGGGACATGGTTTGGTGGTGGGATGGCAGTGCTAGGTTAATGGTTGGTAGTGATGATCTTAAAGGTCTTTTCCAACCTAGACGATTGTATGATTCTAAGCCGAGCTGCTGGGGCTGGGGCAGGTCTGGCTGCAAGGTGCAGTAGGAGGGTGCTACTATCAGAAAGTCTGCTTTGAGAAGCCCAGCTGCTGGCCTGGCCCTGCTAGCTGCAGGCGGGCTGTTTGCCATGAGAAAGGAAAGAACAGCAGCTCCAGCTCTGCACGGGAGGTGTCCCCTTCACAGGATGCATGCAAGGCGCTCAGACAGGGTTTGTGCACTCAGGCTAAGCTGCCGCTGTCTTTGCAGGAGGATTCATCTTCCACGGAGCTGGATGTCCCAGCAGCAGACTTGCACAGCAGTGTGGAGGATCTCCTCTCAGACTCTGCTCTCCATGGCACAGAGTACTACAAAGATCTGGGACTCGTGAGCCCGCCAATTGCCAAAACAGCACCAGAGACAGCAGCACAGCCAGAACAAGCAACCCAGGCTGTGTCCGCCATTCGCTTATTGGAAGAGAGACCAGGGGCTCTGAGCAAAATGTCTGTGGATGTTGCTTTCTCCAATCCTGTTTCATGCTCGGTACGTTATGGCGAGGCCGACTGCCGCTTTCTGAACAAAGGCCACATTTGTTCCTGTGGAGCAGTGCCGAAAGATGGGACCAGCTCTTCTGAGTGTCCTGCAGAGGCAGACCAAGACCTGGACCTGCAAGAGGCCAAGGATTCCTTCCCCACGCTGGTGAGATCCATGTCTACCTCTCGGAGGCACAGCTGGGAGAGCCCTTTATCACCTGTGGACTGCAAGCGCAGGTAAAGCAGGACCGTGAGCAATATTTGAAATACACGGTACAATGATGCTGCGTGAGGCAGCTCCCGCTGCTGCTGGGTGGTCTCCCTCCCTCGTCAGCATCTGCCAAAGCAGCCGGACGCCTAACTGCTCACATTGGGTGGGATGTAGAGGAACAGATGCTAGGGCAGCAAGCGGCTTTAGTATCTCCTTGTCCTGGTCTTGGGACTGGGAAGAGGATGTCTCATCTGGGGAGAGCTCCTTTCCTTCTGGAGGGAACCCTAAACAGCATCAGCTGCCCTGGTGGCCTCCATCCTCCAGCTCAGAGGGAACTTTGCCCACCCCAGAGGGATTAAGAGAGCTCTGTCAAATCCTTTTCTTGTCTGGTGGGGCTTGGTGGGGCCTGTGCCTGCAGCGTTCTCCAGCCCTCTGCCCTCCACGTGGCTGCAGAGGAGTGTGTAGTTTGTGGCAAGAGGCTGAGCTGGGAGCAGTTTCCAGGCCTGGCATTGCTGCCGTGCTGTGCTCCTGCCACATGAAAGCCTTGGGTTCTGTGTTCCTACATGCATACCTTCCACGCTGGCAAATGTATTGATCTCCCGGATGACTGGGAGTTTGGTGCAACCCAGCAAGGACTATTTTTATCTCTCCTCCTTATAAGGTACCCTAAAATTATCTCAGCCTGCAATCTTGGCAGTTCTTTATTGAGCTCAGACTTTGGTTCTCAGACCTATTGTTGTCCCATGTGCCGTGGATCATTCACAGTTTATGCTGTGTAACAGGCATGTGAGCGGCGGTGGCACGGAGCGGCTGTCGGCGGCAGGGATTTGTTCGGTCCCCTC
>NW_009259329.1:2162966-2172887 GCF_000687185.1 Egretta garzetta
AATGAAGCGACAATGATCTGCAGACAGAACCCATGCAGACAGTAAGAGTTTACACTGAGCCCTATCCATCATTTTGCTCCTGTGTTGTTGGCGCTGCAGCAGCACTTGGTGGTCAGGAAACCGTGGGGCACTGGGGTAGCTGGTCCACCCCTCGTTTCCTAGAAGTGGTTTTGGTTTTTTTTCCCTTCCTCGAAGCTGGGCCCCGGTGGGAGCAGGATTTGTGACATGATGATTCACTAAATGACAACATCTGACATTTCTAAGTGCCCAGAGGGACTTCCCTGGCCATGTGGCTAACAGGGAGGCAGTTCTCCCGCAGGCGAGGCAGGCCGCTGTCTGGGTGGCTGCTCAGTCTCCGGGGTTGCTAAGACATCAGCGAGAGCATCCGGCACTAAACATCCCGGGTGCCCAAGGAGCTCTTGGACTCACTGATGGCAGCCAGAGAAGCTGTTTTTAACAGGCTCAGGACTTGGTGTCCAGGCTGATGCTTCCTGGCATTTTCTTTTCCACGTGCCTGCTGTGGTGACACTCCTTGTTCCAACTGCATGAGCTCTTTAGAACTGTCTGCCCAAGGCCAGGGCATCGTGGGGACTGTGCCGTGCCTGGCACAATGAGACGAGCCTGCTAAACTGGCTTGTTCCTCTTCCTTAAATTAGGTTCAGCCTGGATGCCACAGAGATGGGCAGCGACCCAGAGCAGGAGGATGTGGAGAAGGGGAGCCCGTCCTGTCTGCAGCCTTGCGTGTCCCTCCAGCTGCCTGAAGGGGAACTGGAAACCTGGAGCAGTGGTGGGGGTGGCATGGTGATCAAAGTGGAGATAGAGCCATTGCACCCCAATGTCACAGTCAGCCCTGGCTCGGAGGAGGGGGTGAGTGTGCGAGGGCTGTGTGCGTATCAGCAGCAGGGCAAGTTGGGGGTGCAGAAGGTGACACGTGCACATCGGCTGCACGCTGGACTCCTTCAATGCCAGCATTGATCCAGGTATGCCAGGAGGTCTGCAGGAATCTCAGCAAGGATGGGATTGCTCTGCTCTGGGATGACCTGCCCCTTCTTGCCTGGTAAAGGCCCTGGGAGCTGGCTGATGCACAGCCCTCTTCCCATTTATTTAGTTGGAATTTTCCTTGCTGCAACCTGTGCCTCTTGCCCTGTCTCTGTGCACCTCTAAGAGTCTGGCTCCATCTTTTCTAGAATCCTCTGCTAAGTAGCCCTTGGATTCAATTAATACTAAAAGTACAATTGTATCACAGTGCTACATGCTCTATAAAAGCAAGAGGTGCCTAAGAAAGTTTCAGCCAAGTGTCACTTGCTTCAGCCTCCCTGGAGCCCACTCCTGAAGCCAACAAACAGTTGGGCCTTATGGTGTCCTATCATCATAACCCTGAGAAAAAAAGAGAGGGAAGGGGGGTGAGGAGCCCAGTGATATCTTGGGTCTCGATCTAATCCTGTGCTCTGATACACCACAGGTATCAAACCATGCAGCAAGGGAATCTGCCCTGGGGCTCCCAGGGTGCACAGGGCAGGAGGCTGTGGGAAGGCAGGGATGATCACTGGTGCTTAAGTTGAGATTCCTTGCCTTGCACCTCGTCAGCCAGGCTGCGTCCCGATGGAGGCTCTCCTGGTGCACAGAGGACCAAGGATGTCCATGATGTCCATGACTTTTTATTTCTCCAGCAATGTGGCAGCTGCAGGAAGAGACTGAGGTCAAAGTCTGTCCCATCAGCCTGCGAGACGGTTGCCTCCCCTCAGATACCTTGCAGTTTTGACACTTCTCTTCCAGCTGTGGAAGGTTGGTGTAGACTGTATATCTATGGCATTAAATGAGTTTAAGGTGTTTGTGATTAAGAAGATTAAAAACTGGAGGTGTAGCTTCTGCAAGCCTAGACATCCTCTGCCCTTCCCTTCTACAGGAGCTCCTGGGATAAAAACTCAAGCTGACTTTGAGTTTGATCCTGGCTCACAGTGTAGTCCAAGCGCAGACATGCCCGTCCCCAGTGGCATATCACCATGCAGCCTCTCTGGGGCTGGTGCATTGGTCCCTCCCTACTCACACAAGGGGAAGATGGTGTCCTAGGAACACAAGGCACTGCTTCATCTGCCTGGGTTTAAACATGCCCTTTCTCCTGTACACCAAAGAACGGGCCAAACATGATCTGTGTGCAGGCCCCTTCCGACAGCAGTGCCGGTTACGAACCCACCATGCCCAGCTGGCAGGGGAGCAGGCTTGGGGACAAGGCTGTCAGGTTCTGGTTTCTGCATGGAAAGCTGAAGAACCTTAGATAAACAGAGGCACCCGAGCTCCTGCAAACTTAATTTTGGCCTTCTCTGTGCTGCTGGAATCCATTTGCCTCTCCCACGTTTCAGGACTGTCCCGGAGCAAAATGTAGATTTGTTAAGAGCACAGCCTGGGAAGTGGGGGGGAAGCTGGCTGTCATGGGGAGGGTCTCTGGGGTGATAGTGGCTCCTACCCTCTAGCTGCAAGCAGGATCCTCAGAAGTTAAGGGGTCCAGTCATACAGTTTGCAACATAGTGCTCTGCAAAGACAAACCAGGATCCCTGCTGAGAGTGTTTTGTGTTCCAGGTGTTGAACCCCCTGCTCTGGAAGGCCTGGAGAAGGACCACGTGTCCCCAGACCACGTGTAGGTATTGTCAGTCCTGGCTGTTTTGAGATGGCTGAGATCCTTGAGTATATCTGAGCTACTGGAAAACGCAGTAGCGAAGGAGATCCCACTCCATGCTGGGGCACAGCTGAGTAGTTGGTTGTAAAACCAGCGCTTGAGGCTTTGTGGGGTGCAGAATGCCTTTGCAAGGACATTTTCTAATCTCTCGCTTTTCTTTTGCCCCATCCCTGGTAGGCTAATTGTCCATCAGGTACTTCAGGAGCTGAAACAATATCATGGGTGAGTGTGTCTGGGAGAGGGATGTGGGTGGGGAGGTCGTAGGTCTGCCTAGGACCCACCTGGCAAATGCAGCTTGGTCACCTGAGGGGCAAATCCCCCTGGTACCAGAATCACTGGATTCCAGTGGAACTGGGGTAGAATTGCAAGAAGTAGCATTTCACGTGCCTCTTCTGTAACTCTAAACATGTTCCTGCCCCATCTCCAAAGATGAGCCTTTCCGCTCTTGTAAGTTCTGCTCTTGTATTCTTTGCTGTGTGTTTGACGTCTTCTCCCTCTGCAGGGCGAAGCAGAGAGTCTGTGTGCAAGAAGGCAGTGATTCTTCCCAGCAGAACCTCACTTGGTTTGAGTTCCTTTCTAATGAGTAAGTAAGACAGAGGTGGCCTACACACTTTGTGTTCCCGGAGCAGACTGATTTTGAGCCCCTGTCCACCTAAGCTCCACTGCCCTGCTGATAGCGTGTGCAGGACGCTGGTATCTGCAGTGGTTCAGCCAGGATCAGGGCCTCGTGGCAATGAACAAACCCACAGAGACAGCCAGAACTTGCACAAATAATTTGACAGTTCAGCTCGTTATTTGCAAGTGTCCCATTAATAAATGACACGACTGATGCCAAATCAGATCCTCCAGGAGATGGAAAGCTCAGAGTTGGGGTCCTAAAGTAATGCTTTATCAGTGATCTCCCTCTTGGCCAGTTAACCTCCCCTTAGTTAAGATCTTTTCGGTCTTGTTTCAGAAATGAGGACAGTGGAAAGAGCGATAAAGCAGAGAAAGGCACGAAGGTGATGCGACGTCTGAGTTCCCTGCGGAGCCGAGTCACCGGGTCCTGGCAGAAGGATAAGGTGAGGGAGAGATGCTGAACTTGTGGAAGGAATTGTTAAATTCTTCAAGCAGAAAAGCGGATCTGACCTCAGGGACCAGCTAGCTGGATTGCTTTTGGATGACTGAGGCCTCTCTATTGGTCAGCAGATGCACTGTGCCCCCTAACATAATGCACTGGACAGTGATCCCTGGCTTTCAGCCCATTTCAGGGCATTTTCTGGCTCCTCTCATGCTGTCTTAGCGTGAGTTGTGCAGACCAGGAGTGAGGGCTTTGGCCGAGTGACTGCTTGGATCACCTGCTGTGGCAAGGAGGAGAGCCTGCAGACACACAGACGCATGCTGCAGTGCTGTGTCCTGCCCTTTGTCACACGTGACCCCAGCCTAGAGGGGCTGGCCCAAGCCTTAGGAAGGCGTTCGGGAAAAGCACTACCATCCCAAAGGTTCGGGCACAAAGGCGCCGGCGGTACTCGCTGCACATCAGCTTTCTGCACGCTCGTTTTTACCAGAGGGGAAAGGAATGTGTGGGCAGTGTGAGGCCTGTAATGGAGCCGTGTTTTTTCTCTCCTTCCAGGGTAAGAACAAAGAGCAGCCAAAAGAGAAAGAGAAGGAGAAAGAGACAAAGGAGCCAAAAGAGAGGTGGAAAGAGATCAATGGGCACCAGCTTGTGCCAGGAGTTTTCTCCAGTTGCACCAGCTGCTCGCTGTGTGCCAAACCTCTTGTGAATAAAAGTGGTCTGCAGTGCCTGAGTGAGTATGGCTGTCGCTGTCTGGCTCTGACCCAGCTGTAACCCGCTCCCCAGCCTCCCCTCTGGCCCACGTCGGCCATTCCTCTGCTTAAATCGGCCTCGCAACTGCTTCACTTTCCTGCCTGGCTTGACTGTACCCCACCACCCTGCTTGGCCTGGCTTGGTTGTTTCTCCAGAGTCTAAATGATCTCCAAATCCTGCCTGGCAATAGTTCATCCTTGTTTTCTTTGGCCGCTTGACCGTTTCCTGCCCCTTTCCCCCAAGGAAGGTTCTAGGTCAACTTTTCCTTTAATAATTTTTTTTGCAAATCTCTGCTTTACCCAAGCAAATATCCCTGCTGCCTGAGTAAAGCTGGATCTTTTAGGTTGGTTTTTGCAGATGCAGTTGATGTCTGAGCTCAGCATCTGCCCCGTGAACGGGCACAGGGATTTCTAAAGCATCCAAAACTTTATTAACTAACACAGCAGTCAAATGGTGCTTCCCAGAACCTGCATGACTGTTGCTTTTCAGGTGTAAGCAGGGCACAGGAATGGCAGCTGCTCCTTGGCTGGCGTGCATGGGACTCTCTCCTCCCACTGCATTCACTGTGGCATTGCTGCATGGCTTTGCCTGACAGACAAACCCTGCCCCTCCTCTTTGGGGCAGGTACTCAGGGCACTGAAGAACACTTTAATTCCCAAGGGATTGTCTGTGGGCAGAGAAAATCTGCTGGAAATGAGAGAATTGCTCTCTTTCTCTACCTTGTATCCTCAAGCAATGCTTGCTCTCCAGTAAGGGTCTCTCAGAGGCCCTCAAGGTCAGTAAAACCTTCCTGGGGCATAAACGAACTGGCTGCCCTTGGACATGCGCTGTGAGAAGTGTATTCTCCCTTCAGGGCAGCTGGAGGGAAATTGAAAAGAACCACAGGCCCAACGGCTAGTGAACGTTTTGCAGGTGTCCCAGGAAAAAGTAGGAAGCAGGGAGCTGGATAAGAGCAAGTGCTTTGTGGCTATTTAGAGAGAACCCAAATATTATGAGAGGAAGACAGAGTTATGATTTGTCATTCCTAGGAAGCTCGTAGCTGGGGCTCTGTTCACAGTCCTGCATGCTGCTTTATGAAAAATAGCTGAACCTGAGGGGATGCAGACAGTCCTTGATCCCCAGTGCACCAAGAGCTTGGAGCCATGCTCTGTACAGTCTTGGGAACTCCAAGGTCATTGCTGGTGCGAATGATTCTTCTCTGGACGACTGCTTTGGAGAGCTGTGCTCTGGGGTGCAAGGGGCTGGAGCTAGCTGTTGCACGGGTGTCTGGCTTGGGATACTGTTTTCCATCATAAACATGTAGGGATTGGGCATAAGTTATAGCAATTTTTACCCTGTTTCTCAGCCCTTCTGTGAGGAATTTGTATTCCTGAGTCTTGCTAACATTCAGGAGAAGAACTCCAAGGTGGCTGATACGTGTTTGCGACTCTGCGATATCTCCTTTGGCTTTCTGGGCCACTCAGGGATACGCTTCCCAGGCCAACACGGGCAGCGGGGTAGTAGAGCTCTTTTTCCCTTGTTCCCTTTGTGGTGGCTTGAACTGAGGCTGAACAATTGGGCTGGATTCTGAGATGTTCATTAAAATTAATGGCCTGTCTGTGGTCAGACCTGGCTTGGGGCTTGCTGTGTGACAGCTGTTAGCCTGAGAGTGCCTATATTTGGATTATGCTGGGCTGAAAGCTTTGCAAGGCGTTTCTGGGCGGCAGAGTTGATAGTTGATATCACTAGCTCCTGTTATTGCAGCTAGGAGCGGTGCGCAGTCGCCTGACAAGTCACTGATAGGGCTCTTGAAAAGCAAGCTTTGGGGCCACCATGTAGCCAGAGCAGCATGCCCGCTTTTCAGAATTGCGAGCGGCTCTGTTGGGGCTCAGGCTGAGCTGTAGTTGCTGCTAGGATCTGAGGATTTCTGGCTGCTCCTCTTGTTTTCCCATAATGAACGTACACTTCACCATCCTTATCCTTTGGCCCTGGGCCGGTGGTTGGTCCATCTCATGGTCAGGTGCGGTTGTTTATCTCCATGGTATTTTTAACTGCAGCACCACCACGTGGTAGAAAACAAAACAGGCTCATGGAAAGAAACAAGAAAAGATGGTGGTTAAAGAAAGGGATGAGCTGAAGCCAGGGGAAGGAAGGATGGGGAAATTATTAGGAAGCCTGAGGTCTTTTCACTGTCCTGTGGACACAAAAAGCCCAGTGGCTACCATGACTGTGATGAAATGGAGGAGTGAGAGCTCTTCTTCTTAGAGAAAGTAGCATCAGGAGAAATTCTGCTTTTAATTCAGAACAAGGTATCACCGTTCTGCTAGAAACATGCACGTGAGCTGTGAAGAAGGTAGGCAGCCCGGCTGGCCCTGGACATGGGAGCTTGGCTCCCTCTCCCACCTACCCTGACACCATGCGGTACAATGCCTCCGAGGGAAGGAGGCTGCGTTGTGTGAAGATGAAGGAGAGTTTCTGCAGCTCCAGTTTCAGAGTCTCACAGATGCGATGTTAGGAGTCTGGCAGGGATGAAAAACAGAGAGGAATGTTTGCAGTCACTGGGATCTCAACAACAGTGGCTACCCAAACTTCACTGTTGCATAAACTTTGAGCTGTGAGTCTCTAGGCTTATTGTTCACCTGGAAATGGAGAAAGCTCCTTTTGAGCCTTTGCTGTCAAGGGCGGAGAAGGTTCTGTGCCTAAATTAATCCTCTCTTATAAACATGCTTCCAGAGTTTATTCAACAAGGGTTAGATGAGTCCCAGGAAAGCCCTGACAGGAGGAGAGCTCTCCAAGCAGGCTGTGCCAGGGAGGCGAGCCAAGGATATGCCATGGAATATGGACGGCAGGAGGATTACTTCCCTCCCAGTGACTTGAGCTTGAGCACTAGGGTAGAGGTGGGTCTTCGACATCTTCTTCAGTTGAGAGTTACATCTCTATTACTCAATGGGAAAGACAGAGCCCTGGACCCCCGTAGGGAGGTCAGATCATCCTCTTCAAAAGGAAACCTATAGCTGCAACCAAAGCGTTGTGGTGGGCTTCAGACAAATTCCTCTTCTTTAAGAGAAGGCGCTCGGTTTAATGAATCTTCCCAAATAATACAGGCTGTGCTGGACGCCAGACTGTCCACCTGCCCTAGCCTGACCCTTGCTGGCTGCTTCAGTATACAGGCTGATTTACGACAAATTGCTGTAACTGCAAGTCTCCAGGACTTACTTAAGGCACGTTGAGAAAGAGGTTTGGAGAGCCATTTCCTTTCTCACAATGGTTCTGGGGGTAAATGGAGGACGTGGGTCTCTGCAGTTCGCCAGCAAACATCCTCTACCACCACTCTTTTATCTGTAAGGAAAGGAGGCCAGAATGGTTCTTGGTTTGGACTTGAAATTCAGGGTGTCTGAAATTCACCTCTCACTTGGCACTTGTGCCTGCATGCTTTTGCTTTTAGGATTCCCAGTGCAGCACCAATAAGCTAATACGGGAAGGATAGTTTTGGCTTGCAATAAGGAGGATTTACTTGATTTTTCTATCCTGAAATTTCTGCTCATAGCCCACACAGAGTCCTGAGAACACAGAAAAGCAGCAGGCAACCTGAAACGTTGCCTGTCTGGAGAGAGACACAGACGCCAGAAAGCTTCTATTTTGAGGGGAAAAAGGAGGTTTGGCTGCTGTAACATGATGACAGTGATAAATGGACTGGGAGTCCCACTTGGAATAAATGATTACTGACAGGAGTCCAAATAAAACAGGCGAAACCAGAGCGCCTGCAATAGGCTGTGGGTTAATGCGGTCATAAGCCAATGAAGCAGGATCTAAAGCAAATGTGAAAGTGGTCTGCAGCGCTGGTTTCGGAGGAAACACTGACTGAGCTATCAGTCTGCTGACACAGAGCTGGCTCTGCCGAGCTCTGGAGGTTTTAGAAAAGGAAGCTGAAGAATATATTCTTCTCAGCACTTTTCCTTTTCTGCTTTTCACTTTCTTTTCATATCTGGGCAGTATTGCCTTCATCTGGAAGGTCTCCAAGGTGCTGGTCCTTGCGTTCCCTGATAAAACCTCGAGATCGTGTACAACTGGCATGACAAATGCGTAAGACTGCATGACAGTAATCTACCTGCAACTCATTCAGTAACAAATCTTCTGCTGTTATAGAATTACACAGGATTAGAAAATCAGTGCTATCCTTGTTTGCAGTCCAAACCTTAGCTCTAAGCTATGGAGTCTTTCAGCTGGTTGCTGTGCCAGATTTTGCGCTGATTTTGTGGAGATGCCCCAAGGCCAGCCGCACAAAAGCACAGCATGTTCTCTCCATGACAGCTGTAGTTGGGCAATCTGCAATGATTTACTTTTATATTATAGCAAAGCACAAAGTTTGAAGTGTCTGAGGATTAATCTGTCACAAAGTGACAGCCAGCTGTGTACCCCAGAACCGCTTTATTTAATGATTATTTCTCAGTAGTCCTGAGGGACCTTATTGTACTTAGTCCTGTACAGAAGCAGCACAAATGGGAACATTTCTGAAAAGCTTGCAACTATAAGATGAAGAGAAAAAAAGGAAATCAATCTAACAGGTCACAGCGTGGAAATGAGAGACAATATGGGTGCCACGGTGTTCTAGGATTTCAGCGCATTTCCAGCCCAAACGGTGGCAGGTTCTTTCCAAGCAGTGCATTGAGAGGGCAGTTTGTTTTGTAATCGCGTACGTTGCATTTTTCAAGCTTGACAGGCAACTTGGGATGTGCATGATTTAAAATGTGACAAACTTGCGATGGAGATCAGTATTGTAAATCCTCAGAGTGAATCACAGATGAGGAAGTAAGGTTGGTCAGGAGCTCTTCCGTGTTTTCCTCCCTGCAGAGAGTACTTCACCTTAGTGGTGTCAGGAAAAAGGTGGTTTTTTTCCAGCAAGCAATTTAGTTATACAAGTCTGTGCATGAATCTGCTGATAGCAAAGATAATTCCTCTTTGCTTTCGCTGTTTTGTTTGCACAGGGGTCATTTGTGCCGTCCCGGGGCAGATAAGGAAGCTAGTGCCGGGCACTGCAACCTTGCCTTGGCAGGAGTGTCTGTAAACACTTCAGCACATTTTGAATGGCAAATCCCACCAGGCTTTTAATAACGAATTAGGTATTTAGAGTAAGTCCCAGGCGCTGCGCAAACACATGAACCACCACGTTAAAGCTGTCACTCGGGATGCTACATCCCATCCGTCAAAGGGCCTGCTTAGTCTTTGTTCCCGCCGCAGCCGGGCGCTGATGGAAGGCAGGTCCCCTGGAGATCCCCCGGGCTGCGGGATGTTTACAGCCGCCAGCTGGGGCTGGGGAGAGCCGGGAGCGGTTCTCAGGCTGGGGGCGGGCGGGCCTGAGACCCTCGTCAGGGAGAGGCCTGGTGGGCTGAGGGGACAGCGCGGGATGCGCATGGCCGGGCCCCCCCTGAGGGGACAGCGCGGGATGCGCATGGCCGGGCCC